>NW_004797402.1:1236208-1239638 GCF_000002075.1 Aplysia californica | reverse complement strand
AACATACCATTTAGTGATAAAATCAAACACACATACATACACTTACCACAACTAATTAAACAAACACCAACTTACCATTTGCCAATGAAATAATAAATTAAACCAACAAGAACAAACCATTTGCCAATAAAATAATAAATTAAACAAACAACAACTTACCATTTGCCAATAAAATAATAAATTAAACCAACAAGAACAAACCATTTGCCAATAAAATCCACAAAATAATCAAACAACGACATATCATTTGGAAACAAAAAACTTTTCTTACAAAATCAATAGAACAAAAGGCATTTGGAACTGGATAAAAAAACAACCCAACAAAAACAAACAAACAAAAAAACAAACTTACCATTTAGCAATAATTTCACAAACTTATCTAACAAATAACAGCTTAATCATTTGGGAATAAAATCATAAAAAGAAACATACAAACCTACCATTTAGTGATAAAATCAAACAAACAAATACACAAACACTTACCATTTAGTGATAAAATCAAACAAACAAATACACAAACACTTACCATTTAGTGATAAAATCAAACAAACAAATACACAAACACTTACCATTTGGCAATAAAATCACAAAATTCTGCAGAGAACTGGTCAGTGGGCAGCTTGGGCGAGGCCTCCATGACCACCTGCTTGATCTGCTGGAAGGGAGACTCCCACTTGGAGTAGGGGAACTCTCCCGTCGCCAGCTCCATCTGGTAAGGGGGAGGGGGGGTCGGGTCGGGTTGGGGTAGACAGAGACAACAATTGTAATGAGCTTTAGTTTTTTAGTTTCAGTAAATGTTTCAGTTTTAGTAAGTGTTTTACGACACTCGTAACACAATAAGGCAAGATCACATAAGTGCCGAAGATTAGAGGTATTTCAAGAGAGTAACAAACACAAAAAAGAAGGAGGGGAAATAAAGACAATAGATGTTTGACAGGAAAGAAGAAGCAAACCACACCAGAGCATCCACCAACCACCTACTGGGTTGGGTTGGGGTGTGGTGGGGGGTACACAGAAAAAAAATAATTATGATGAGCTTTTTCTCTTATATCACTTTAAAAAAAAAGTTTTAGTAGAAATGTTTGTATGGTATAAGGTTTTACGGCGCTCGCAACTGCTAGTAGAAATGTTTAACGGTACTTGCAATACAAAGAGGTCAAATAAGAGCTGAAGATTAGAGATGTCACTAGAGACTAACACACAAAGAAAAGAAGTCGAGGCAAAATCTGAATAATTTCAGAAATCAAAATTTTCACATTTATTAAAAAAATTGGCACCTCTGAAAATCACACTTGACCAGGGAAATTTACAAAAACGGTAAGCAATTGACCTGAAGGAAGATTTACTGTCAGATGCAATAAAAAGCAAGTCTGATATCATTCCCAATATGGTATATAGCCGCTGTCACATGAGAAATAAGCAGTAAGTCCATTGTTCTAATTTTCCTGCAGGTCATGCAGACTTGCTCATTTTCGTAATAGTAGACAGTGGCGGTATCCATCAGCATTTAACACTGCGCCGTCACATCTCGCCGATCGGCGATGTTTACCACGCAGTTTTTTTGGATTTCCCCCAAAATGCCTTTGCCTTTGATGGCACGGGTTTTTACTATATGAGCCTTGTGATGGCACAGTGTTAAAATGTGAACAAATAAACACAAAATTCCCCTCCAACTAAAAGAAAAAAAAATGTATTAAATAAATCTTTAAGAAAAAAAGAAGAAAAACCCCCAAAAGCTCCCCGGGAAAGAGTGGGAGAACTTACCAGCGTAATACCCAGGCTCCACACGTCGGACTTGATGTCATAGCCGTTGCCAGTCTGGTCTGGGTTGATCCGTTCAGGCTACAGTCCACAGAGAGAGAGAGAGAGTGAGAGAGTGAAATAAAACATGGCTTTTTAAAAACATTACCTAGAATAGAGAAAATGAAATTGGAAAAACAGAAAAGAAAACTATGGTTTAGTTTTAGTTTTAGTAGGTGTTTTACGGCACTTGCAACACAATAAGGTCATATAAGTACCGAAGATTAGAACCCGGCCATGCAGCAAAAGATCTCTCACGTTGACACAAGGGCTTCTTTCTAATATTATTATTCACTAATCAGTCTTGAAAGTTCACCATTTTTCTTCAACACTGGAAAGTCTGTGAGAAGCAATACTACAATACTGGAAAACAGAATACATATTTTTCCCCCGATACAAAAACAGACCTCCACACTCAGACCCTCAAAAATGTATCAAATACATTTTTTACGCACTGGTTGGCAACTATGGCTATCTCTCTCTTTTTATTCCCCTCTCCCTCAACCCTTCCCCCCTCTCTCTCCCTCCCTCCCTCTCCCAACCCCCCCCCTCTCTCTACCTCTCTCTCCATCCCTCCTATTCCCTCTCTCTCTCCCCCCCCTCTCCCGTCCACTTACAGCCATGTAGGGCCTGCATCCAGCGTCTTTGGTTTTAGCAATGGAGTCCACCAGGTAGCCACTGATGCCAAAGTCACAGATCTTCACAGCACCGGCCTTGTTGATGAGTATGTTGGAGGGCTTCACGTCTCGGTGGATCACGTGCAGCTCTGTGTGCAGGTACTGTAGCGCCTGGACCACCTGCGGACCACACAACACAAGATGTTTTAGTTTTAGTAAGAGTTTTACGGCACTTGCAACACAGTAAGGTCATACACGTGCCGAAGATTAGTTTTAGTTTTAGCCAGAGTATTAAAAAAGTTTTAGTAGAGGTTTTACAGCGCTTGTAACTGCATAAGGTCATATGAGCGCCAAGGGGTGGATGTCAACAGACAAGTCCTTACAGGGAATCAGACTTACTCTTCTGATCTCTCTAGCTTCAACAGCACAGTCTTTTTAGTTTTAGTAAGTGTTTTATGGCACTTGCAACACAATAAGGTCATATAAGCGCCGAATAATAGAGGTGTTACAAGAGAGTAACAAACACAAAAAAGGAGGTGAGATCAGGACAACAGATGTTTGATAGGAAAGAAGGAGTAAACAACACCTACCAGTGGTATCACAAAAGCTTTACATACATACAAAAGAAGGAGCAGAGATAAAGATGATAGATGTTTTATAGGAAAGAAGGAAGAAACCACACCAGAGCACCTGCCAACCACCCATTCCACAGAGACGAAGTAAACAACAGACAACACTAAAACACCGACACACCATCCTTACATCCACTAACAAGCTATAAAGTCAGGGTATACAGAGCAAATCACCAGTGCGAAGAAGCGGACCAAACTGTGGAAAACAAACTCCAGCGGTGCAGAACACACAGTACCCCTAGACAACAAGGGAAATGTGGCCAACCCCATCGATATTACAAGAGAAGCTGTGAGGGCCGACAGAAGAACTGAGCAGGATGGCCCGGTATATGATAGACACCGGATATCTTCAACTGTGATGGGAGGAGGAGGAGGAGGAGG
>NW_004797402.1:1232566-1234367 GCF_000002075.1 Aplysia californica | reverse complement strand
AAATTATAGTAATCTCTCTAACCGAAAACCTGGCCACACAGAAGAAAATCAGGTGGTTCCCCAGATTTTGAAATACGCAAACTCCCCCACTGTAATAATATTGTTCCGAGACTGACCTTGACTGCCAAGACTGTGTTACTGGGTCGATGAACCATCTCCTCCACCACGCCGTACGCCCCTCGACCTAAGAACTTCCTGTGTTCAAGGTCACTTGCATCACATTCAAACTTCTGTCCACTGATGGTCAGTGTGGCTCTGGAATCAAGGTCAGGGCGAGGGGGTCTGGAGGGGGGAAAAAAAGGGTCAAGAAATAGCATATAATGATAACTGCATTTACATTTTTAGAAAAAACAAAAATAAGTAAATAAATTACACCTTTATTGATCCCAGAATTGCAATCTGGTTTACAATGGTAAACATATATACATACATACATAATTATGAATACATATATACATAAATACATGCACAAATACATTTATAAATACACAAAATCACACCAGCACAGAACAATTCACAACCATGCCATTGCCGGTCGCCACTGTGCAGCACCCTGTATTTTGATTTTGAGCTAGGGTTGTCGTGTCTTGCTCAAAGACACACCCCAGTGACCACCCATCTGATCCCCGTGTCACAGACACTTGCTTGACATTACTTGAGTCTGAACTCACTGCTCACTTAGCCACTGGAGCCCCCTAGATATGGTGCATATCTACGCTCAACAGCATGCTCAATGCCGTATACAACTATTATTACCCCAGAAGACCCCAAAACACTTAGAAACATTCTCGGCTTCCCTGGAAGCATCCAGTTCTAGCATCCGATCAAGCATTCAAACACTAACAGACTGACAAAATCTTTCCCTGTCTATAGCCAGGCTCCAATTCCCCTCTGAGTGAAGTGAGGGAATTTCATGTAAAGTGTCTTTCCCAAGGACACAGTGTTGGGCTCCTGGTGGGATACAAACCCACCACTTTTCGATCACGAGTACAAAAGCCTAACCGCTAGACCAATGACACCACAGATGTACCCCCATCACAAATTACATAAGAAAGAAACTTCTGCATTTCAAATTGATACTCAAATCTTGCCCACCATGCGAACAAGTTTAGAAGAAAAAACTTTATCATGGTTGATCATAGACATAAAAGAATTTGAGTGGAAGACAAGGAGGAAATATAGATTTATTTAATCACAATTAAATAATGTCAGTCTTGATAAATAATTATTTCCATTAAATTAATTATGTATGTCTTAGGGTACAATAAGTGCATTTTAAATTCAAAAGTCCCACACACACACACACACACGTACACATCCCTTGACTTACTGTGTCAAAGCTTGATTTTCTGTTTCTTTCTCATCCGGCATCTTAATGCCCTCACCCAAAAACTTCTTCCCTGAAAAGGATAGAAAAGTAATCTGGTGAGAAAAAAAGCATACCATAGATATCCTTGTGTGTATTTCTTGAAATGAAAAAGTGAATAACAAAAAAAAACCCCAAACAACTGATGGATCTAGAAAAAAAAAGGGGGGTGGGGGCGTGGAGAAATTAGTTTTAGTAATTTTTTTTACAACACAAAAAGGTAGTTTAAGTGCCGAAGATTAGAGGTGTTACAAGAGAGTAACAAACACAAAAAAAGGAGAGATAAGGATGATAGATGATCGATAGGAAAAAAGAAGTAAACCACACCAGAGCATCAGCCAACCACCCACAGGACAGAGAAAGAGAGAAGGAGACAGACATTTAGAGAGACAGATAGGAGAGAGAGACAGAGGGAGAAGAGAGAAGAGAGAGAGA
>NW_004797402.1:1227652-1228786 GCF_000002075.1 Aplysia californica | reverse complement strand
CCCCCCCTTCCAACCCAAAACGTATGTTTCAACAAGTGTGGTCTGTATTGTCCGAATCAGCCAGCTGGGGGGAGGTTAAGTAGCCGGGGAGACCACAGACGTAGAAAGACGACAGACGGCGAGAGAAGCTTTCCCAAAGTGGGACGGCAGTTCTAAGTTCCATGTATCTGTTTGTTTGCAAGACGTTGGGGTTGGGGGTTTTGTTTTGGGGGTTTTGGGGGATTTTTTTTAAAGCTTAAGTAAGAGTTTTACGGCACTTGCAAAAAAAATAATCACAAAAGAACCAACGTCTAGAGGTATTACTAGAGAGTAGTGAAATATAGAGAAAAGAAGAGGGAGAGATAAGGATGATAAATGTTTTATAGGAAAAAAGGGGCAAACTACACACAAGAGGAGAAAAAAACCGAGTTCAACCTCTGACACCTTCTGTTCTGTCCCCAGTTCTATGACACACACATACACACACACACACACACACACACACACACACACACACACACACACACACACACACACACACACACACACATACAAGTGTCGAAGATTAGAGGTGTTACAAGAGAGTAACAAACACAAAAAAAGGAAGGAGGGGAGATACCGAGACGACACATTTTGTTTATAGGAAAGAAGGAGCAAACTACACCAGAGCATCCGCTAACCACCCACAGCCAAAAGTGAGCCACTTGAATAATTTCCCACCACGTGTATAAATATCACCCACACACACACACGTCTTCACTTCCAAGTAGAGGCGGGCAAAATCCGGATAATCCAAAAGGATAACAGGATAATTCTCAATGAAACATTATCCGATTTCAGACTCTTAACTCTCTTTCCAGACTCGTTAGCCGAAGTGGGTGCACCCATTTGTTGAAGAAGTGATGATAACCCGTTTGTCAAAGTGGTTCTAACTTTCTAACCCATTTGCCGAAGCGGTTCATATATTATTATTAGCCGTAGAGGTGCACTAAAACATTATCCGGATTTTTTAAAGCGAAACATTGCCCAGCTCTACTCCCAAGTAGTTTTGCCACAACAGCAAGTCTCAATACGTTTACGCCCTCGTTGTTTCCTGTTGGCTATATAAGCCACTGTTTGTTTGTGTACTGTGTGTGTGTGTGTGTGTGTGTGTGT
>NW_004797402.1:1225443-1226695 GCF_000002075.1 Aplysia californica | reverse complement strand
CCCCCACCTTCCTCTCCAGTCAAACGTCTTTCGTGTTTACCTCTCCTTCTTTACTTTGTATGCTCCTATCTAGTACACTGGTGTGTGTGGTACGATTCGCGAGTGGGAAGAATTTACTTGAAGCAAAAATACGACAGGGTGGATATACCTTAAATATATACCTCGGGGGTACATGTATTTATTTCGGAACCGAACATAAACACGAGAGCCGGGAAAAGATGAAGCCCATACCCTATAATCCGACTCGTACAGAGAGCGTATAATTTACACAACAAACAAAACTATAATGTTTCGGCTCATGGGTCTATTCTTTCTGACTGTATTAGTTACCAATTTTAAGACAGCGTACGATTGTCTGCCTCTCCCCCCCCCACTACCCTCTTGTGTGTGTGTGTGTGTGTCTTGGCGTCATAGCACATATATTATTTCATAAAACTTCGCTGTGAATCGGGCACACATTGGGCCGCGCCCCTTTGCCCAAAACAAGCGGATATTTAAAGCGTTAGAGAACGTTAGGAGTACGCCATTGCCCGATATTAATAGTAACAGCCATCTTGTTTGTGTCATAAAAATAGTGTTTTTCATTCTGACAAAAGACAGAAGAAGTTCCAGACCTACTGTCTCACTGAAAAATAATGTGCAGTAAAAAAAGAAAGCTTTTTTTTCTTCTTATTCTATCAAAGTGTTATGATTTATTTATGCTCATTATATTACGTAGGCCTATGTTAAAGAATAGGTCAAACAAGATGGGCTGTTACTATAAATATCGGCCAATGGCGTACTGCTAACGTTCTCTAACTATCCGCTTGTTTTGCCCAAATGAAGGACAAACCGCAGCCTCACTTTAGCCAAATGCACGTGACACCCCCCCCACCCCCCTTCCCTTTTGCCTTCTATTTGGCAGGCCCAACCAATGGCACCCCCCCCTCCAACGTTACACAGAGTACCCGAGTATAATGTTGTTGTTGTCGATGCTGAACTCTTGAGTTTTGCGGCACTCGCAACATAATTAGGTCATATACGTGACGAAGATTAGAGGTGTTACAAAAGAGTTTAGGTTAAATTTCAGTTAGAGTTTTACGACACTCGCATTACTAAAATTAAACTAAAATCACACCAGCAGAGCACCCCCCCAACCACCCCCGACATGCTGAAGTCACACTACTGTTGGACTAAATAAAGCTTACAACAGGGAAGGAGTGTAGGGTCTGATAACAGCCCCATGTCCTAGTTATATTGGTGGTGTTGTTAC
>NW_004797402.1:1220617-1221635 GCF_000002075.1 Aplysia californica | reverse complement strand
GAGAGGGGGGGGGAAGAAGGGTGTTTACAAGAACTGAAGGACAGTGTCTGCTTCCTGGTTCCTACCACCACATGCCGTTTTCTCTTTAGTTTTAGTTTTAGTTGAGGATTTACGGCGCTCGCAACTGCATAAGACCATATGAGCGCCAGAAGATTAGGTGTTACAAGAGAGTAACAAATATAAAAAAAGGAGAGATAAGGACGATAAATGTTTCATAGGAAAGAAGAAGCAAACCACACCAGAGCACCCGCCAATCACCCCACATGCCGTTTTTTCTGCTTACACTGGGCAAGCCTGGGAAAGGGCTACGAGTAGACACCGATTTTGTCGAAGTTTAAAAAACAAACAAACAACCCCCCTCCCCTTAAAAACACTAAACACCAAACCCCCAAAACAATAACAAACAAAAAAACCCAACAAAACAACAAACAACAACAACAACAAAAAACAAAACAAAAAAACACTTTTCAGCATCTAGTTTCGTTGGGAACACATCATCCTCACCACCGCCTTTCTCACCTCGGAACAGGGTATGGTTTCTGGTTTCTTGTTTTGTTTATGGTTTAAGTGTTTTACGGCGTTCACAACTGCATACATGTAGTTTAGTTTTAATAAGAGCTCCACGGCACTTGCAACACAATAACATCACATAAGTGCCGAGATTAGACGTGTTACAAGAGAGTTTCAGTTTTAGTAGAGGTTTTACGGCGCTCGCAACTGCATAAGGTCATATGAGTGCCAGAAGATTAGAGGTGTTCCAAGAGAGTAACAAACATAAAAAAGAAGAAGGGGATATAAGGACGATAGATGTTTGATAGGAAAGAAGGGGCAAACCACACCAGAGCACCCACCAACCACCCACCAAGTGGTGGGAGGTTTAACATTTTACGTTTGGTTACATACTTAATAAAAGTTTTACGGCACTTGCGACACAACTAAATAGTGACTTTTAAAAAAAGAACTCTTAACACACACACACACACACACACACACACACACACACACACACACACACACA
>NW_004797402.1:1217618-1220267 GCF_000002075.1 Aplysia californica | reverse complement strand
TTTTTATTGAGAAAATAAGGAAACAAAAGAACCGTGCCACAATAACGGTCATTAAGTGAAGGGGAAGAGTAAGACTAATAGACAGAATCAACAGAGGGAAAGATACAAGGATCTAGCAGTGAAGCCCTCCATCCAACACAATCACATCCTCGACATAACATGACATGAACTAACCGGCTAATGCGGTGACAACAACGCCGAAGACACATAAGACCTAACACTTCTTCCAACTACATTTATATTTTAATGTAAGTATTGTAAGTGTTTTTACATCCTCCATCGACAGAATTTAGATGATTTACGGGAGGGGGGGTTCCGATCCTACTTGTCACGGCCAACCTGGGCTAATACCCTGATACCCACCCATCTTGAATAGAAGTGGTAATATTTGCGATTGAGGGGGTTGGGGGTGGGTGGGGGGTCCGTCTGGTGTCAGAGGAAAAATTCGCGAGAAAATGGCCACCAAAGTTTGGAAACTTCATAGCTTGAGAGTCCTTCAAAACTGTGCAAATAACATTTTATTTCGCGCCTTTTATCAACACATTTCAATAAAAAAAATCCACACGTTAATGCGTGTTTAAATGGATATAGACGTTGTTGAGAGGGGGGAAAAAAGACAAATTTAATTAAAATTGCCCAACGGACGAAAAAACAACGCGCCTGTTCCTTCGATTTCAGTATCCTAACGAACGCCGCCTGATTTCGCTCATGATGATTCCAGGAACTAGATCTAACACTTGTGCCACCTGACTCCACCTACGCCGGTCTTTCTTGACTCGACGAAGCTTTCACTTCCCTCCCCGACCTGTCCCCCTCCCCCCCCCCCCCCCCCCCCCTTCCTAAAAATAACAAAGCAGCGAGTAGAACTCAATAATAAGATTGTTTAACGCCCCTCTCAACACTGTACGTTTATCTAAAGAGTCCGGACCTCGGGATTGAATATCGATCTCCGATAGAACCGGGCCCATCAGGCACACCAATTTTAGTTTTAGTAAATGTGTGGTGCGCTGACAAAATGAGTTACTTCTCCGATTTTAGCCGTATGGAAATTGATACATCAACTTTATATGTACAGTTTGTACAATTTGTAAGTATGGAAGAATAAAAGACACAGTAAACTTGAACAAAATAGCATTAATTAGAAATTCATAAATCTGACGGCAGTGTCGATTTTCGGCCGATATCTCCATTCTTGGACAGTGACAAGTAACTCATTTTGTCAGCACACCTCACAAATAGTTTTACGGCACTTGAACCACAATAACGTAATGTAAGTGCCGAAGATTAGAGGTGTTACACGAGAGTAACAAAAAGAAAAGAAGTAGGAGAGATCAGGACGATATATGTTTGATGGGAAAGAAAGAGCAAACCACATCAGAGCACCCGCCAACCACCCACCAGGAACACCAAACAACCCGAGTACAAGAACGATGAATCATGGATTAAAACCTGGGACATCTGCCCAATAACCCAGCATTATATTAACATAGCTAATTGTGTTGTAAATGTAAGTGTCATAAAAACCGTACCAAAATTAAAATGATTAATAAACACAAAACTTATCTTGTCGTAGTTAAGTTTAAGTCGTTTTAATAGAAAGAGTTTTACGGCAATTGCAACACAAATAGGCAAGGCCATAATATATAAGTGCCGGCGATTAGGTGTGTAACTAGAGAGAAACACGAACAGAAAATAAGCAGGAGAAATGAGGACGATAGCCTGCTCGATAGCACCTGCAAACCATTAAAAGATAAACCCCAACCCCCACTACATGTACATATTCGTATTTCCACTTTCTTCTGACGTCAGCACGGAGTGTGAAGCAGACGATACGACGCAGGCTGTAACTCCTACAGTCTCGTCTGAGTTCAGCTGGCTCATCACAGCATCACGCATTTGGTTACAGCGTAACGAAACTCTACCAAACCTCAGCGAATTCAATTATATCACCAAACTGTGCGTTTACTGATAGGATCATTCATTTCTGTAGGCTACTTAGTTTGGTGCTAATTTTATGCCATGAAATAGGCTATTATGTTAAAAGGGAACCGGTTGTTTATTTCTGAAAACTTGCTTTAAAAAAATTTGCCGCATACAAAGAACGACGTTTGTTTATTTCTGAAAACTAGCTTGACAAAATCTCCGCGTTGGCCTACAAAAGAAGGAAGTTGGTTCGTTTCTGAAAACTTGCTTGTCACAATTTTCCGCGAGCAAAGATGGAATGAACAACCTCCCAAGTGCCGAAGCGTTAACGAGCTACCTACTTACGTCAGCACACGCCAAGTCGCCCACAGCCACAAACGAACACCACCACAACCACCGAGCGAGTGCACAACCATACTTCAGTCACAGAACATCATATCATGTACATGTACTTCTTAATGAGGTCGATGAGAAAAGAGAAGAACACTGCATGGTGGTACAGTATCGGTCATTTAGTGGAGGGGGAAAGGTTGTTAGACTGATAGAAGACAGAAACAACGATGTGGTTGGTTGGCGGGTGCTCTGGTGAGGTTTGCTCCTTCTTTCCTATCAAATATATATATCGTAATTATCTCTTCGCCTTCTCTTTTGTGTATGTTACTCTCTAGTAACACACCTATTCCACCGCACTTATAGGACCGCAATGTGTTGCAAGTGCCGAAAAAC
>NW_004797402.1:1191950-1217403 GCF_000002075.1 Aplysia californica | reverse complement strand
TAACAAACATAAAAAAGAAGATGGGGAGATAAGGACGATAGATGTCTCATAGGAAAGAAGAAGCAAAGCACACCAGAGCACCCGCCAACCACCCACTAGTTCTAGTTTGATAACGAGTAGCACTTCCGTCTCCACGATAACGGTTGATTAGTGGTTAGCACTAGAAAGGGAAAGAGCAAGACAAGACAATAGATAGTAGAAGTAAGAAGCAACCAGCTTGTTTGTTGTTGCTTTCTTTTGGACAACACAATAAGGTCATAGATCTACAAGTGCCGAAGATTAGAGGTGTTACAAGAGAGTAACATACACAAAAAAAAGGAGGAGAGATAAGGAGACAGATGTTTGATAGGAAAGAAGGAGCAAACCACACCAGAGCATCCGCTAACCACCTACTTAGCAAGAGTTTTATGACACTTACAACACAGTAGGTCATATAAATGCCGGAGATTAGGGGCGTGGCAATACTGTGTTATCCTAAAGTACCATACAAAGAAAAGAAGGAGGGGAGACAATGCAATGCTAGTACGAAAGATGATTGATTTGAGAAATTGTCAGGGACAGAGGACTGAATGGCAATCTCTGGTGAAAGCCGTACACACAACATTGTTTAAAGAGATTTATTATGACAATAAAGTACCAAAGGCATGAGCCTGGATCAGAGAACATTTGGCCGCTTTTAAGCACAAGGGAAATAAAAAGGTGAATTGGTATAGGTTTAACGCCCCTATCAACACTATTAGGTTATTTAAGGGGCGGGACCTCCTAGTTTAACGTCAGTCTCCGATAGGACCGAGCCAAGTGGAAAGTTCGTGTAAAGTGCCTTTCCCAAGGACACAACGTCGGACCGAGCTGACGCTCGAACCCCCGAACTCGCAATCTCACGATTACGAGTCCGGTAGCCTAACTACTAGACTACCGACGCCACTTAAGCACAAGGGGGCTATCCTGAAAAATGCTGTTTTGAGAAAATCGAATGTAAAGTTTTTCTACCCTTGTTCTGTTTCTTTAAAAGACGATGAGAGTTAAACGAAACTGAACAATGGACAAAAACTTTACCTTCGATCTTCTCAAAACAGCATTTTTCGGGATAGCCCTCTAGTGCTTAAAAGCAAACATTTAATGTATTGGCCTTATTGAACAGGGACCGTGTCATCACATAGGGGAAAAAAAAGCACGAAGGAAAGTGAGATGTGTTTGTTTGTAATAGATAATAATAGAGATAGCATTTGTATAGCGATTATAGCGCAAATCCCCGCTCAACAGCAAGCTCTCTATGCGCTTCACAATCTATATTATTACCCCAGCAGACCTGAGAACATTCTGAAACAATCTCAACTTCCTGGGAAGCATACAGTGCAAGCGGCCATTTATAGGTGCTAAAACACTAACATATTGACAACATCTTCCGCTGTCTATGGCCAGGTACCCATTCCCACCTGGGTGAAGTGAGGAAAATTCATGTAAAGTGCCATTTCAAAAGGACACGTGTCGGAACCGAGGCTCAAACTCCCGAACCCGCAATCTCACTATTACGAGTCCGGTAGCTTAACCACTAGGCCACCAACGCCACAGATGGTTGTCAGAGCAGACTTGGCTGTATTCATCAATACACGCTAACAGACTACACTGTTACATTTTACGCCACCAACAAATCCCCCCCTCCCCCCAAAAAAAACCCCCACCATCCCAACATTGACCCATTTTCACGCCCATAAAACGGCAATAAATAATCCGGACTATGTAATAATAATTGTCAACAAAAACCCATCCCTGCCGGATAGTGATTCAGTCCTCTGAATGGATCGACAAACCTCATATCATACATTTACCTCAATGACTGGACACTCACGTGAAAGCTAATACTATAAAGAATATATTATAAGGCAACAGTCATCGCTACATTGCCAATGTCTATAAAAGAGGTTACAACTAGACCTAGACAACTGAGTACATTTGTGACAATAAATTATTTTTCTCTGGCTACCGGGACAGAAGTTAGCACTTTTATTAAACCGATTTTGATATTGATTCTGTTTGCACTTATAATTCATACAATAATTTAAAAAAACAAGCTAGGCCAGTAAATAGGTGAGCACGTTAAAGGACACAAAAAGTCATATTTACTGAACATATGTACAGGATAGGAGGAGAATAGGTTTTAGTTTTAGCAAGAGTTTTACGGTACTTACAACACAAAATAAGGTCATGATATAAGTGCCGAAGACTAGATGTGTTTCAAGAGAGTAACATACACAAAAAAGGAGAAGGAGATATAAGGACAATTGATGTTTTATAGGAAAGAAGGAGCAAACCACACAAGAGCACCCGCCAACCACCCACTTAGGAGCATATAATATGCTTTATTTGTCAAAACTTGACATTGCACGATTCTCAACCCATTAGTCAGGCAATCTACCCTCTAAGACACCTCATTATAAAAAGGGGAAAGTTAGTTTTTAAAGTTTTAGTAAAGGTTTTACGGTGCTCGCAACTGCATAAAAGGTCATATGAGCGCCAGAAGATTAAAGCTGTTACAAGAGAGTAACAAACATAAAAAAGAAGATGGGGAGATAAGGATGATAGATGTTTGATAGGAAAGAAAAAGCAAACCACACCAGAGCACCCGTCAACCACCCACGGGAAAGTTATATATATTACAGTAAAAGTAAAACCTTGATAACACAAACTTCAAGGGACCAGAACATTTCTTTGTGTTTGCAGATTTTGTGTTATTTATTAAAGGGAGTTGCATTGCACAGAACAAAAAGAAAGAAGAAAAAAAAAAACTCCCAGGGGTTTGACATCCTTTCGTGGTAACAAAAATGTTGTATTAAACAGTCTCCTGTTTATACGGCACGGTCAAACAAGCTTTAACAGGTCAGTCACCTCTGCCCAAGATAATCATCGGTACAAATGACCACTTTCCACCTCGCATTTCTGTGATATAATTATAATGACACTGTCCAGAACATCATCCTGTCTAAGACAACACCACTTTTCTCTTCGTGGACGGTCACCTTACATAATTTCGACTGTATTTAGAACAAACATAGCCAAGGAATAAAAATTGTATGAATAGGTCAATGATATAACATTCTCAAAAAAGCTTGCAACTTAATTTGCATTTCCTTGACAAAATCAGTAGAAGATCTATACTGTTTCCACTGTTACTGTTAACCACACCATTTCTTTAAAATTACATTACAACAACAAATTATTGACCTTTGCCAACCCTTCAAACTTCAAACCTTGCCCCCCCCTCCTCTCGCTCCCCATTCAGACAAAAAGGAGGATACTTTTTTTTAAAGGGGGGTGGGTGGTAGAGCATAAAAAGTAGAGAGTTCTGTTAATAAGTATTGGTGTAAGGACGACAAGAAGAGTTTCCAGGCCTGTAGCGGTCCGCCCAGACTAGCAGTAACCTATCACACCTCGCCGGGCCAAAAGATCGCAACACTGGACTTTCTGGCTGGGAGTGCCAGCCAACCATAAAACAGGCAACATGCCAACACAACCACAACGTGACAACATAACCAACAACGGCTTCAATCAAGCAAAAAGAAAAAAAACAAACACCATACACACAACGCTAGCCTAAGCTACGTGTAACTTGTAAAACTGTGGATCTAATTCGCCCCCCCTCTACACCGTTAGATTCTAGAAGTTACGCGTGGACTCGACTGCGTTTAAGAAACGAAGTCATAAATAGGTCAGTACTGCTCGGCGACATCGCCTCATGTCACCGCTGAGATTATACGACCCACCGCGACAAATACTTGCGTATCCTGTTCCTATCATCATCATCCCTATCGAACTCACAATAGGCTACCTTTTTTTAAAAGGAGGAATAAAAACGCTGCCACTTACTGCCACGGCGGTTCATCATGCGTACCCGGCCTCTTGGGCCGCTGTGTTTGATGGAACCGAGCAACCCCGAATCGTTTGTGATTTCTTGCATCGATGGGTAGGCGGGTGTCACAACACTCTACACTACACGCCTTGCTGTGCTTGCTTACGAATCCGATCAGAACGCGACACAGTCGCAGTGAATAACACAACACGATGGGCTGAATACTTTCTCCAGTCGATGAATTCTTGCAAGTTTAGAGCAAATTTGATCGGTCAGGGTTAAAAAAACAATCCTCGATCAATACTGTCCGAGACTGCAATAGAATGTTTACTCGAGTGATCTCCAAAACATGACTTTTCAATGTCCTCGACAGACCTTGCGACCTGATTGGTTCGCTGAGTTCTCTACCTAGTTGTTTCATTCATGCTTTTTAGTGACTAAGCAAAGTCCTTCGCGTTGATTGGTCAACACGGGCTTATGAGTCATCACATTCTGGGGGATTCCCTGTAGGCTACCGCTGTAAGATCCGTGACTTGCAACCATTTTGCTCTGGGTCAGGCAATCACGTGTTGCCATCCAGCGTAAGAACACGTCATTTTGTTGGACGACACGCGCATCGAGAGCTTACAACAAGCGAATTTCAATAGAAGTACTCAACACAAATATCGAAACAATGAAGTCGTTTCGGTCCGACCGTAGCCACGATACAAAGTGCACTGAACGAACTAAAATCGGAGCTGTCGTTTTTACCCGCTCAACCGTTCTGGCTCTTCATCGGACGAACGTGAGGAGACACCCCACACACCCACCCCCTCCCCCCTTTTACATGACACCAGGTTACTAGTTACCGCCCCTTCCTTTTGAAAAGAAAAAGAAATTAAAAAAAAAAAGTAGGGAAAAGTTTTACTGATCATGAGTCTGTGTCTGCTACACTTGACCCACCAAGCAAAAGTGGACCTTGGAACCGCTCTTTGTCTTTAATTTTTCAGGGTTATGCAAGCCTGTACACAGGGCCATACACCATACTTCCTCTTGATTTGGGCTTTGCACACCTCTAGGATTTAGATCTAGGAATAATGCAATTTCATGAACAGATTTTAAGTTACTGCAGCAATTAGTTTTATTTCTATAATTAGAAAGGACCAAGTTTTGTCTGAGCTGACATCATCATGAGTAAAAGAAAAACAAGTTTTTCCCCTCCGCCTCAGTCAAAATCCAATAAAAGAAAGTTATAAAAAAACAGGTGCCCTCCGACCTCTGAACAGAGAGAAGCTAATCAGATTTCATGCGCATCCTTGCTGCCGTCAAAGCGATCACAATAGCGGATGTAAGTGCAAAAATTGTTTTGGAGCATAAAAATACCCCCCCCCCCCCCTCACACACACACACAATGTAGAAAAAGAATTGAATGCATCAGTCCAGTCAAAATTTGAGGGCAAAACTTAATCCACGACAGCTCTTAACATTTAAGCCTAATAAGCATTTAAAAATTAACAACTCAAGGTGCCAGAAGACACTGTTTGATAATGAATGAACACACCAAATAGACACGTTTGACTAAAAAAGTTAGAATTTGATTGATTGCCAAAGATATAACAACCCCTACTGACTGGGATCAATGCAAATTCAATCCCTGAGATTTGAAGAACTACTTATTAAATCACTTGTGATGTATTCATGAAACATGAAAAAACCCAACAAATACAACATATTATTTTAGAGTTAGAGGTTTAACATAGAATAGCACCCGATAACGAGCTACAATTTTCATCCCCCCACCCCCAAAGTCCATTTTCACACCAATTTTACAAATCAAGCACAATAAATCTTCTTTTACAGCCTGACTCTCCAATTTTATGGACTTTTCAGTCAAAGATTGATGTCATGTTAATCTACAAATATATACTATTACGATTAGGTTTTAGCACCAGTAAGCCCTTATTTTTTCATTTATTTAAGGGAAGGGAAGGGAAGGGTTGTGTATCTAGTTATTATAGGAAGGCCTACTTTAATCAGGAATAAAATAACTACTTCTAAGAGAAGAAGAGGGTAGAAGCCTTACTTTATGGTTTATTATCCAGAATTTTCATTTCAGATTGAAAGTGAATTTGGAGCGCTTTAAGTTCAATGTAAGTTAATAATTTGTTACAATAATATCACTAGATCTAGATCTTTTCCTTCTGATCATGCACAAATAAGGAAAATTTGATTCATCCAAATAAGTACCAAGATTACTTTTCATTCAATTTTTTAATTTTACATTTTAAATTTAACTTGGAAGCCAATCTTGTAATCTAAAATTGGGCAATTTTAATCTTTAATTACAATCTAATTGATCGAGAAATGGGTGGTTGCAGTTGCAGTAGATTCTCTTGGTCCATTACTTTCGGTCTCAGTTCAGCTTGTATCAAAGCAGTAGAGTGAGAGCAACTGATGATTTTTTGTCTGTGTGCAAAGTTTGGGGTAAAATCTAGATCTAGATTTTGTACTGGACTTCAACTTGGCCGCAACTACAAAAGACAATCTCGGAACAAAAGGCGGTCTTGAAGAATCTAGATCTAGATCTAGATCTAGATCTAGATCTAGATCTAGATTAGGCTAGTAGAGTAAAAGAGACCTCAAAAAGAAAGAAACTCAGAGTAGATCTCTAGAATCTAGAGAGACAAGAGTCAGAGATGTCAAGATTTTGATTCAGGGGGTTAGTTAGGTCGCTGAGAACGACAGATATACAGCCACAAAAGCAAAATCATTTGATTCCATAAACTTTGAAGGAGCATAAAGTTCGAGATCGACTTTCTAACTCAGAACCACAACTCTCTGCTCTGAACTTTTGAGGACATCATTTCGTTATGTCAGATCGACGAAGCAAGGGACATAAACCACTTAATTCTCACTGCTAGGGAGGAAAATGGGACAAAATTTGACCCCATTTCTACTTTTTGCTTTCTGCATCTGCTACAACTTGCAAACTGAATGCAATGCAACTCCCACGCTTTCAATTCTGCTAAAAAGAATGCATACCGCACGTGTAAGCAATTTTACAGCAAAAACACCATTGACACACACTATAACATTCAGAAGTAACTTACGTCGATGCATTTTTCCTTCTCAGATAATGGCCACCTGTAGAGTTGCAGAATCACCGTACCGGTTGCAGAATTAAAGCGTCCTTTTCTGAAAAAAACTGAGCTGCAATGATAAGATATCAGCACTTTTCCAACTCAACACTTATTATTCTAACTGCAGCAGCTCCAATCACACTCGAACAATCATGCACAAGAGATATTTTGCACCTCAAAGTCTCCATCCGAGGCGACAAAGCACACAGCGTTCATGTCGCTGACCCGACTGAGGGAAAGCCCTTGTGACGTCAGTAGACATAGTGCACTGTGCACACGAAGTCTCCTCCCTTTTTTTCCCCCTGACATCGAACCACTCGACAAAACTCGTTCTTTGATAAAGTCAAGCAATGTTTAGCGTAATTTCCCTTGTCACTTATCTTAATTATTTCTTGTACAGCAGACGTTTGAAAATTATCTGAATAAAAGAATAGTTTTGACTTAGCTCTTAGCCTATATAACGACTTTGGCTTTGGCAGTGCAACAACAAAATAACAAAAGCAGTCACGTTATGTTCATTTCAGGGAAAAGTTTAACAAACTTTACTTACTTCTTTTAAAAAAGCTTTCCTTAAAGTATAAGAACTTAAACTATTGAAGTTAGAGTAATTTTTACCTATTCAAAACTCATTTCATGTCCTTGGGGTCATAGGCCGTAGTTTTGAATATTAATTTTGACGATTAGAATTGTTGGCAAAATCTGGCCTACAGAAAACCGTCGACAAGGTCTGTGTGTGATCTGTGATCATGTGACAAATGATAAAATGGCGGAAGCTAAACAGAGTCTAGAGACAAAACGTCGAAGATGTAAACAATAAAGACGGGTATAATTATTTGTCTTGGATAGTTTGCTTTTTACATTATCGCCAAGTGAGTCGAAAATAGACGTTTTGAAAGGCTACACTTATTGGATCAACATGGAAGGGGATGGTTCCCAGGAGAAATATGAAAAAATTTGGTTGTCTAACTTCTTTCACTCGTTTCCGCACTGGAATTTCGCGTTTAGCACTGTGAACTCGACTTTCGATCCTGAAAGTGATGATTACAGAGAGGTGAGTCAAATGTGTTGCGTCGTGAAATTTATTTTTGATGACTAGGACTATCTTATTTATTTATTGTATAGTAGAGGAGGGTGGGGATTAAAATAAAAACACTTAGCACATCATTATCATATATTTCATTCGTTCTTGCTTCTGCTACGCTACACTTACACTCCTACTCTTGGCACCCCTCCCTCCTCTCTTGTCCTGGCTTGTCGCCTTGGCTATGAGCTATTGTGTAGATTGTTGAATGTGTTGTAGTGAAGTTCATTGTAGTTTGATTATAAAATTCTTTGCAGCACCTGCACGATGTGTTACGATTCTCTGGTTTACTACTTACTTGGTTTAAAAGGGAGGACTTCCGTAACGAGCGACCACAATGAGACATGACATAGAGTCAAGAGGGGTAGGGGTAGATCTAGGGGTATGGAAAGGGTTTGGGTTAAGGTTATGGTTAGATCTAGGTCTCTTTTTTATTGTGTTTGTTGGGGTGGTCGCTCGTTACGGAAGTCCGTTTAAAATTAATGTAAAAAAAATTCTGCTTTTTTGTTTCAGGCTGCAGGACTGTGGGGTCTTGTGCCGATAGCTGTTTGTTTCATGCTGTGGCTGGTCTTTCTGATCTACTTTGTTTTTCGCTGCTGCCAAAGTCAAGCTCAAGCGAAGCCACGCCCATCGGCATGTCCCAGCGTCTTTACGGGAATCTGCATTTTGATTGTCGTGTAAGTTTTCATCATCTCAACATATGGGGCAAATGCAGCCTGTGTGTACTAGATCTATACGAAAGTTTATTAGCGTGCATACGTCATGATCTAAAAAAATGTTTTCTTTTCCATGGTCTTTAAAACAATATTTTGATTGTCATGTGCTGTCAGTTGAGTTTCAGTTGCTATTTATACATGAAGCAAATTTTTCTGTGTGTATGGCAACCGATATAATTAATTAATCCCAATATGGACTTACAGTGTTTGCTGTTTTTGCTTACTCTGTCATGCAGAAGATCCAAATTCAATTGATGGGGATTGAATGTTTATAATAAGTTCATGCATACTATTTGTCCATAGTTATATCACTATGGTTGTAAATTTTCTCCATGAATTTATGATCAGAAAAATGGTAAACAAGACGAAACTGCTTGCCCTATTTGTGATCTGAGTACCTTATACATATATGTATCTGTTTTGTTTCCATCTTTGTTGTTTTAGTGGCCTTCTCGGCTTTGGCTTTTACGAAAATGAGAAAGCTCACAGAGGAGTACAGAACTGTAGGCGGGCGGTGATTGACGCAAATACGACAATTTCTCTTGCCTCTAACAGAGTACGTATGACTTTTGTGGATTGTACTTGCTTTATACATATGTTTGTGTGCTATTCCATGCAGTTGGTTCATATACTCATCTAATGCCACTGAAACTATTGTGTAAAGAACATATATGAATTGCAAGCATCATTTTTCTTCTTTCCTATCAAACGTCTATCGTCTTTATCTCCCCTCCTTCTTTTTTGTGTTTGTCACTCTCTTGTAACACCTCTAATCTTCGGCACTTATATGACCTTATTTTGTTGCCAGTGCTGTAAAACTCTTACTTAAACTTCCATTTGCATCATGTCTTGAAATCGCCATCTCAGAACTACTCAGTTCTATTTGACATTTTTGGCTGGTTTGAGTAACTAAGACCATGAGGTCAGAAACCAAATGTTCTATCTGCTCTCTCCAAATCGTAAGATTATTAGTGAGTCGTTATCAAGATATTCAAAGAAATGCTCTTAAAAAAAGCTTGACAAGGTGTGAAAATCAATATCTTTGACGTCGAATTTCTCAAAACTAGGTGCTAAGCAGATAGAACTTTGCAATTCTGAGGTAGCGAAATGTCAAACCAATCTGCGTGGTATTTTTGCCACAATCAGAATTCCAGGTGTGCCTGTGTCCAAGAGTTGCCTGTTACACCTTGCCCTGAAAAGAAAATCCATTTTTCTCCAGATATGAATGTGGACCATGTCCCTTCTAGCCCTTAACTGATGATTTGAGTGAACCAAGTTTGTAATGAATTCTGTCAAATTTTGTGTTTCTTAAATCTTTAGGTTCAGTCGTTGGACGACATAGCTGAAGAGATATCTACCAAAGTGTCCGATGACCTTGAGAAGGCAGTGTCTCAGCTCAACTCCACGGCTCTGGCCAAGGCGATAAAGTTGATAAATCACATCCGCACCGAGGCAACAAGTGTGCGGGGGTACGTCGACAAAATCAACATTGAGGACGAACAAGGTGGTTTAGATGATGGCATCAAGCTGTCCGGAGACATTGAGTACTACAGGTACTTTTTTTTCTTTAAAAAATTTTTCTTTTTAGGGCAGTGTTTTATGTCGCTCGCAACTGCATTAGGTCATACGAGCGCGCTGGACGCATTGAACATTTTCAGTATGTAGGAAATTTTGAATTTGCCTGGGTGGCAGCCGAAGCCTACTCTTATTGATTTTAGACCGCCAAGGGATCTTTAATGTGAGCAAATTGCCCACGAGCCCTCCGAGATTTTTCGCCCTTGTCCGAGAAGGCTAGGTGGAGATCTTTCCTATCAGAAGATCAGGGGTGTGGCTCAAAGACAGATGTAAGGAGGAGCCAAGGAGTAGCAGCAGAAAAGCTGCTGAAAGAGTCAGGAGCCCAGAGGAGGTGGCAAAGGAGGTGAGGGGGTGGGGGCAGAAAGAGGAGACGAAAGCAGACAACAGAACATTGTTGGAGAGCAGGAAAGGAGGTGAAAGGAGACAATTTTAGAGAAGAAAATTTTTCGGTCGCAACTCGGATTCGAACCCGGGACCTTTGAATGAGAGGCTCTTAAATCTTAAGCTCTAGGTTACTAAAGCCCCCACAGGTATTTTGTTGATTTGTATAAAAGCTGACATTGTTCATGTGGGCTCTTGTGATCTGGACGTTAAGGTGTTCGCTTCTCATTCAATAGGTCCCGGTTGGAATCCGGATAACGACGGAAAATTTTCTTCTCTAAAATTGTCTCCTTTCACATCCATTCCCGCTCTCTAACAATGTTCTGCCGTCTGCTTTCGTTTCCTCTTTCTGCTCCCGCCCCCTCACCTCTTTTGCCCCCTCCTCTGGGTGCCTGACTTTTTCTGCCGCCTTTCTACTGCTACTCCGTGGCTCCTTCTTACTGAGTTGCAAGTGCTGTAAAACTTATTAAAACTAAAACATTTTCTCTTGGTGATGTTTATACAAAGGAGCTCTGATGTATGTACACATTTTTATACTAGGGTTATTCACCAATGGAATTTGTGATGAAAAATGTCAAAAATGGGATTATTATGTTTAGTTTGATACATTTCCTTTTATGAAAAGGTGCATTTGTATGATTTCCCTTGCTTATTTTTCAGTCTTTTTCTCTGGCAAAACCTGTGGTAGAATTTGTCAAAGATTTTAGGTGGGTGGTTTGAGGGTGCTCTGGTGTGGTTTGCTCCTTCTTTCCTTTTAAACATCTATCGTCTTTATCTCCCCTCCTTCTATTTTATGTTTGTTACTCTCTTGTAACACCTCTAATCTTCGGCGCTTATATGACCTAATTGTGTTGCAAGTGCCGTAAAACACTTGCTAAAAAAAAATAATTTTAGAATGTTGTATAAATTATGATGGTTTTCTACACGCTATTTGCTGATTTTGCCTGACTTTCTTTTTGTTTCAGATGGATGGTGAACATCTTGGTTTACTGCCTGTACATCTTCCTACTCTTGCTGGCCTTTATCGGGCTGTTGATCAAGTCAAAGGCTTTGCTCATAGTGTGAGTTGTTGTTGCTGTTGTTGTTGTTAAATCACATGGAGTTATTGTTGTTGTTGTGTGTGTGTGTGGTAGCCTATCCGTTCGAAATGTTTGGAGCCCCGAAGAGCGCGCTCTTTGCCAGGGCCACCGCCTCCCTTGGGTAGCGGGTGAGGCAGTCCAACCTCCCTGAATCCTCCCCGAAGAGATGCCACCACCGGATGTTGTTGCTGTTGTTGTTAAATCACATGGAGTTATTGATGTTGTTGTTGAGCTGCTGTTGTTGTTAAATCACATGGAGTTATTGTTTTTGCTGTTGTTGTTGTTATTAATCCAGCAATAGCTTGGCTCTCGCCCTTCTGTACAATGCCATGTAGGGATGAGAGAGGTGTACTGCAGTTACTGAGATGTTCCATAGAGTGTGTTGTCAATGTTGGGTCTCAAACTGAGCTGATTACTAAGGTAAACTGAGAGTCTGTAACACCAAGTACTCAGGCTATAAAGAAGAGGTAGACCACCCAAAAGGCGGATTGAGGGAGTCAAGGGAACCCTGAGAAATTTTCATATTCCGATTGAAAGAGCTGCAGAGCTGGCCTACCATAGAAAACTGCATCTGCTCCCTTCAACGCTTAATGTCAACAGAGGATGAAGAAGTAAAAAGTAAAAGTAATGAGGTAAAATGCCACTTCAAGCAAAGAAATGTGCCACAAATGATCATCACCAATCCTACAATGTGTCTGAAATGAAATTAGATTTTCATAGAAATTCAGACCTTTTGTTACTTTTGTTTGTAATTAAGTGTTGTTTAAAATTTGATAGCTAGGGTATATCTCTGTTGCTTTAAATATTCATGATACACAAGAAAAGATGTAAGAAATTTTTTCAATTTATGTCGACAGGTCTGCAGCGCTGGCAGTTATTTTTTCCTTGTTCATCTGGATCACCACCGGTGTTTACCTCTCCTTCTCTGTGGTGAGTTGGGTGTTTTTTACACGGTCTTGTGTATATTGGAATTTCTTTTTTTGTTAAATTTGAAATGTCTTGCGATGTGTTTTTTAAATTTTTTTCCGGAGAGCAGTAATCATTTGTTCATCCAGTCTTCCTCGAGGTTTGACTTGATCATTTTGGCAGCAGCTGATTGTCATTTCAAATGGGTTTTTTCTATTAGTACTCTTGTCAGTGGAGTCTTGAGCAGGTGTGGTATGGATACTAGTCTTGTTATACTATTTGTAACTTCTCTTCCTCCTTGGATGTTAAAGGTCATCATCATTGTATCAATTATTATTATTATTATTATTATTATTATTATTATTATTATTATTATCATCTTCATCATCATTGTCATCATCATCATCATCATTGTAGACTGCAAAAAGACAAAAAAAAGGTGGAGACTTGTAAAATTAAAAAGAAATTTTATATGTTCCACATTTCACTGTCTTATGGCTTCGTCAGGAACATTTCGTCATCCTCATCCTCCTCCTCATGATCATCATGATCATCGTCATGATCATCATCATCATCTTTGTTTGAAAAGCAGAGTAGGAGGGAGAGTCTTGTTTGAATTTCGGACAAAATAACATAACAATATAAAATGTTTCGAATTTGTTTAATAGACACAGCTCAACGTTTCGCCTCTTGGGCTTCCTCAGGAGCAACCAAGAGAAAAACTAAATGTGCGCTGTATACTAGCATGGAAATGGGCCTAGCAAAGGAGGGTCTTAAGATTACGTGTGGTTACAGGCTAGACGGAAGTGACTCAGTGTGAGCCAGGCCAAGGGGCTAATTATAAAGAAATTGATCATTGTATACAGCAGATAGTAAAACGGTTAAGACTTGGTAGTATTTCCAAAATATTTAATGACACGTTCAACGTTTCACCCTCAACGGGCTTCATCAAGAACATTCAGAATATAAATGACTACACTAGCTATAGAAACCAAAGTGCGTACATCATCATCTTCATCATTACCATCATCATCGTCATCATCTTCGTCATCATCATCCTCATCATCATTATTACAATACTTTCAGGCACTGGGGGACCTCTGCCATGATCCCGACTCCTACTTCCTAAGTTTGGCCAAAGGTTCAGCCCAGGAAGGTAAAGTAGCTGTCATTGTCATGTAAAAGAACGCTTGACTGGTTAGCGGGTGCTCTGCTGTAGTTTGCTCCTTAAAAATTTTTTTCGTACCGATCAAACATCTATTGTCCTCGTCTCTCTCTTCCTTATTTTCTTTTTCTGTTAACCACTCTAATCTTTAGAATTTATATGACCTATTTACTAAAACTTACTAAAACTAATCGGAAAAAAACGCAATTGTCCTGTCCTCTGATTGGAAGTGTGGTTGTTATCATAAAGATTAAAGATTACTGAATGGTTCAATGTTTACAGTTTGGTTTCTTGTCCAGTTTTCCATCCTGTAGCAGCTATGAAAGTTGAGTAACAGTTTCATCATGTGTTAATATTAAACGCATTGTGAAAAGTCTATAAATAACTCAAAGATTACACAATACATTTCATATTTTTCCCCTGAATATGAACATAAATTTGAAAAACTGAATTTGGCTTCAGGTTCTCTACTTAGTCATCAATGCTTTTAAAAATTGTATTCAGAAATCTGTGGAAGGACAGTCAACTTGATGATTCAACAGAGAGTTGTCAGAACATCAATCACTTCACATTGTCACATGTTATATTATCATCGGTTCAGTTTCTGTCTTTAGAGAAATAATCAAATTTTGCAAGCTGAATTACTTCTGAATTGTGGTACTTGCGTAGTTCATCTAGGGAAAGCTGTTTGTTAGAAACCCAGGGGTGTTGATTTTCTGACTAAATTGAGAATGGGATTTCTGAAATTGTCTGGATTTTGTCCAACTTGTGCTTGTCATATATTGCTCTTGGTATATAAAAATAGTCTTGTTATAAGGTGCGTGAGACAATATGATCTGTAAATTTTGAGTCCCTTTTCACACATTTCCATGGGCTCAGAACAATTCAGGGTTTTTTTGGTAGCCCGTTGGTGCGTCTAGAAACTGTTTTAATGTTATTAAATGCATTCAGCCGTATGCATTTTGCTGAATAATTTTCGTCTGTTATTCATCAAATTACAGAGATAAAATCATGGCTTAGTTGGTTTGTGTGTCGAGAATTGTGTCGTCTCTCTGAACTTGTATTTTCCTGAACTTGTATTTTCTTTTTTTCTTGTTTCAGGAGCAATAAGGGCGTACATCTTGTGTGATGACCCGACCAAACCGTATCAAAACGTAAGTGGGAGAGAACTCATGGTGGTTTGTTTGAAGATAAGGCGGAAAAACTGTCGCGGACATAAAAATCAGTTGCACTGCGGGTTGAAAAACCAGTAGTCGCCTGCCTGCCCCTGAGATCTAGGAAGGGAGTGCAAAGAAGAAGAATGTGTGAAGCTAAGGGAGATACACAGAATTAGACTCGATTATGCTTGTACATTTTAACTTGTTTCTTGTTATTGTAATGATAATTCTTTCAAGAAGGATCGCTTGAGGCCCAACTCTCTTTCGCCAAGACTAGTGTAAATGGCAGCAGTCTAAAGTTTATTCAATGACACTATTTTGTTACTCTTTCTTTCCATGTGCACTTTCTTTGTCTTTGTTATGCTTTATAGCAACATCGTTTAAAGATTCAAAATGCATTTCTCTTGAGAGATGAAAGAAAATAAGTTTGAAATGCCCTACTTTTGCTTAAACATGTTTGAACTTTTTTGTTCAAGTTCAATGTCGGTACCCTGTGACAAAATATTCTGAGATAGAAACGTAGTTATTTTACTTAAGCTTCAGTTGTACTGCTTTTTTCTGCCCATTCTGTGAACTACTAACTAGAAAACAACTAACTTTGTCCTGCACACTCATGTGACTTTATGCAATTGTGAGCGCTGTAAAACTCTTACCAAACAAACGATTTTTCCACAGGAGATTCAAGATGCTCTAAACTCTGTGAGCCTTGCTGCCAAAGATCTCAATGATACAGTCAGGCTGGCCCAGCCTTTTCATATACCCGGGGTATGTATTAGTGTAGTACTCTGTGCTCAGGTTTTGTTCACTCATTCGATGAAATTATACCTACCTTCTTTGGGAGCCATTCTCCAAAAAGTTGGTAAAATTGAGGGAAAAAAAGCACCCAAAACCCTCCAAGTCATAGCGACAGCATGTTGAATGCAGGTATGATGCTGTTTTGTTATATTTTATGTTGCTGAAGCTATGGAAAGCACATTGTCAGTTTCATCAGATGGAGGATTGATGAGTTTTATCATATGTTTTTTTTATTAAATTGTGTTTTTTAAATTTTAAAGTGTAAAAAAAAAAGACTTCCAAGTTTTTGTGGTTATAAGACATGAACAGTTAAAGGTCTTAGACATTTTATTCCAACAATGACTAAATTTAGCATCGATTTATATCTGTTGTCTCTATTATCTCTCTTACATCTTTTTTGTTGTTGTTTGTTATTGTCTAGTGATACCTCTAATCTCCGGCACTTATATGACCTAAAAGTATTGCAAGTGCCATGAAACTCTTGCTAAAACTAAGACTATTAATAGTCCTTATCTTTCCCCCTTCTTCTTTTCTTTATATGTTACCTTCTAGGATCGTCTCTAATCTCCAGCACTTGGTGGATGGTTGGCGGGTGTTCTGGTGTGGTTTGCTCCTTCTTTCCTATCAAACATCTATCGTCTTTATCTCCCCTCCTTCTTTTTTTGTGTTTGTTACTCTCTTGTAACACCTCTAATCTTCTGGCGCTCATATGACCTTATGTAGTTGCGAGCACCGTAAAACCTCTACTAAAACTAAAACCAAATCTCAATCACTTATATAGTTAATAGTATTGTAAGTACGGTAAAACTCTTGACAAAAACTAAGTGTTTTATTTTTCTCTCCCGACGATCAACCAGCTGGAGGGTCCTGTGAAAGAGATGAGACAGAACCTGCAGTTTGCCACAGGGAACCTGTCCACGCTGCTCACCGACGTAGGCATGTGCTCGGCCCTTCACGACGACTACATAGACGCCCTTGACGCAGCCTGTATTAGTACTCTGTAAGTTGTTTTGCCGCGTTGGTGAAAGTTGCTTTGTCTATTTAATGTCATTTTGTGACATTTGTAAAGGGTTGTTTTGCAGCCTGTATAAGTACTTTGTAAGTTTTCTTGCCACATTGGTGAAAGTTGCTTTGTTTATTTAACACTTTGCAGTCACTGGCGCCGGTGAAAATGATCCGTTCCAGGGCCAGGCCCGAGAAGTTTGTTGCAGTCACTCTCTTGGCTTCGCCCCTGCAGGTGGGGGGGCCCCATAGTTTTACTATGGGGGAGTAAAGAATACACCTGTCGGGATACTGCGTGTCGTAAGAGGTGACTGAAGGTGCATAGGTCTGGCCCACCTGAAAAGCGACAGTTTGCTTAGGGCCAACTACCCGACCCAGTAAAAAAAGGAAAGTTATTGAAACACGAACAAACATGCCGTATAATTTTTCCATCTTGGGAGACGGAGGAGCTTCTGCATCAGCAGGAACAATGAAGACATGGAGTGACATTAAGCGACTAGCCCAAGATAGGGAAAGGTGGAGAGTGTTTGTTCGTGGCCTATATCCTGACCCAGGGTGAGAATGGCAATGATGATCACTCTCTTGGCTGGGTGACCAGATGGGGTATTTTTGTGTTGCTGGCTGTGTGACTGCAAAGTGTTAAGAAATTTTGCGACATTTGTAAAGGGTTGCTTTTTTTTGTAAGTTTTCTTGCAGCACACAATACAACATATCACTGTAATGGTAGAAAAGAAAAGTAACAGAGTTCCAGAGACAAAGGTATATCCCTCGAGAGATGAAGTTCCAAACATGAAAACTAGGATTTCCCCCAAAACTACCAAAATGGGTCTTTTCTCTGTGTAGTCTTCCTATTGTCAGCGTTGTACAACAATTGCCCAAGTCAGTTTTGGAGGGTTTCCTGATAAAGCCATCAAGAGACAACTTGCAATATTGTTTCATTTTGTTTCTTTATTTTCTTCATAGTTTTTTATGGAAAAAAAAAAGAATGCACAATTCATAGTTCTGATTTGGCATCTGTCCTCTTCTTTGATTTCTTTAAGCTAAAAATGACTTTTGTGATTGTGGAATGATACTGACAATATGGTCATGTCCAATGCAGCACCCGCGTTTCATTTTTTTGGGGGTCTTTGTTTGTCTCCCCCCAGTTCCACGAAATCATTCCTGGCTTTGTGGGTAGTTGACGGGTGCTTAGGTGTGGTGTGCTTCTTCTTTCCTATCAAACATCTATCATCCTTATCTCTCCTCCTTTTTTTTAAGTGTTTTTACTCTTTTGTGTAACACCTCTAATCTTCGGCACTTATATGACCTTATTGTGTTGCAAGTGCCGTAAAACACTAACTAGTGGGTGGTTGGCGGGTGCTCTGGTGTGGTTTGCTCCTACTTTCCCATCGAACATCTATCATCCTTATCTCCCCTTCTTCTTTTTTATGTTTGTTACTCTCTTGTAGCACGTCTAAACTTCTGGCGCTCTCATGACCTTATGCAGTTGTGAGCGGCGTAAAACTCTTACTAAAACTAAAAACACTTACTAATAAAATAATTCTTGGCTTTGATCATTGTCTTTGTTTCCCCCTCCCCCCAGGTCAGCGAGTGCGTTCCTGGCCCTGATCAGCTGTGTGGTGGCCATTGCCTGCACCGTCATCATCTTCACCTTGTCCTGTGCCTGGAGACAGTACGTCAAGATCAAGTGAGTAGCGACGGGAATGGGGGGGGGGGGGGGGGGTTGTGTTGGAGGTGGGAGTGGTTAAGCCTTTACTCTTTCTCATCTATTATATATTTGGCAACTTGGAAACACATGTGTTTTTTCACTTTCCCGATAAAACTACGACAGCTTCAGAGTTGAAAGTTGGCAAGTACCTGCAAAAAGATAGGTCCCCATGACGGAGCCCGATTTTTGATTTATTCATTTCCTGAATTTAGAAAAATGCATTTGACAAAAAGTTCTTGTCCTTCTTTGGCCTTTGTGATTATTCCACTGAGAAACTAAACAAATCTGCGTAGCTGTCCTCCACAGCGGAAAAGCCGGAAGTGATGTTTTGCGATGCGCATTTTGTTTTCAAAGTATAGATCTAGACCTAATTTTTTTCATCTCTCAAGATTTATTGCTCCTTTCCAGTGTTTACTTGATTAAACTGATCTTTAAAAGGCTTGCAGTGTAATTTTTCTTTTCATTCGAGACAGTCTTGTGTTGGGTAGTGCCGGGGATAGCTAGCTTAGCGTGAGAAAAGAGACACACATTGACACAATGATAGTCGTTTAGTGCAGGAAAAGAGCAAGATTTGTTTATCATCACTGTCGCAAAAATAAGAATAATTAGTGACTCTAATGCGCTTTTTTTTCAGCGTTTAGATTTTGAATTTCTACAAAATATTTTTGGAGCACATAAATGGATAATACAGATTTAAAAACTTAAATTTAAAAAAAAGGATAAAAATTTTGGGCTTAGTACAAAAGAACAGCTGGCAAGAGTACTATTTATTTCTCACGGTTAACTTTGGATCTCGTAAAAAAAAACAACGAAACAGTGCAACCCCCTCAAAAGCAATGGCAAACCCCCCCCCCCCAAACCCCAAAAAAAAAACCCAACCCCAAATCCAAACGAACTAGGTTTCTGAGTAGCGACTGATGTACTTCCTGTCTGCCATGGCAGAAACAACGTCCATCCTTGTGCTGCTGTAGCAGAAGTGACCGACGGTCCTCTGTTGGACCACAAACAATCTCCACCCAGCTGGTCGCTGGTTTCACAGACCCTAGCCCGCAAGGAGCCGCAGGCTTCTTGAAATGAATTCCCATAGAGTATGATGCCTTCGAAAATGTTCGCCGGATGACGTATATCCGCTTTCGTATGGTCGCTTTTAAGGACAAATGGGCTAACCGAGATTTTGGGGGTTTCCAGAAATCTTGACCTACACCAAAAGTGGGCATTGTCCTACTATAGGAGAAGGTTGGTTTCATTGGTGTGTATATTTGTTTGGTTACAGAGACAACTCTCCTTGTCTTTTAAAGAAACTGGACATAGGGCAAAAACTTTAACTTCGATTTTCTCAAAACAGCATTTTTTGGGATAGCCCCGTTGTGCTTAAAAGCGACCATATATTGGCTTTCGCATGTTGGTTTAGTTGAATTTAGTGGATAATTTTGTTTTTGTTGTTGAAGTTTGAGATGCAGACAGTGCAGGATATTTCAGATACAGAGCTTTTATTTATATTATAGGACATGGGGCATACACATTCAGTATGACTTTGAAAATGTTTCCTGGCTGCTGTATCTGGTTTCTTATGTTGGTTCAGTTGAATAATTTTGTTTTTTTGTTTTAAAGTTTGATACAGATAGAACATGTTGCTTTGAATGCAGGGGCATTCACGTAGACTACGTAGAGTAGGTCTTCAGAAACCGTATATGGCAAATCCACTTTCTTACGTTGGTTCAGTTGAGCTTAGTTTACAGTTATGTTTTTGTTGAAGTTTGGTACAGACATAAAAGGATATTTCAAGGGCAGGGTTCTTTAGGACATGGAGTTGATAGGACATCATCCCTGGAGATTTATTCTTTTCGGTCACTTGGCGAAATAATGTGCCGGTGAAAACGATCCGTTCCGGTCACTTGGCGCAGTTCTGCGCCAGGCCCGAGAAGTCTGTTGCAGTCGCTCTCCTGGCTGGGTGACCAGATGGGGCATTTTGTACTGCTGACTGTGTGACTGCAAAGTGCTAAAAAGAGTTCACTCTCTTCCAGATTTGAACCCTTAACTTTTGTATGTTAGTTATGTTGTCACTCATTCTGCACCAAATCACTGGCATCTGTGGTAGTGGGTGGTTGGCGGGTGATCTGGTGTGGTTTGCTGCTTCTTCTTTCCTATCAAACATCTATCTTTCTTATCTCTCCTCCTCCTTTTTTGTGTATGTTACTCTCTTGTAACACATCTATTCTTCAGCACTTATATGACCTTATTGTGTTGCAGGTGCCGTAAAACCTCTACTAAAACTAGACAGTCATTGTTCTCCATTCATTCCCTTGCTCTGACACTCTCAAAAAAGCTACATTATCTTGATTGTCACCCCCCCCCCCCCCCCCCCCCCCCTCCACACACACACACACACGCGCGCGCGCACACACACATTTTAAAAGAAAAGAAATGAAAAAATCTGATTTTTAATTCCCCTTCAGCGTCCGGGCGGAGTACGTGCCTGTAGATGACTCGGACCCGTTCTTGCCCCGCCCTCCTCTGTACGAGTCGGACTACGGGACCATGGGACACTCCACGCCCCGGCCCTGGTCAGAGAGGGGCACCCTTCAGCACGGGTAGGTAGAGTGTATAATATTGAGTGAGTGGTTAGTGGGTGCTCTGATGTGGGTTTTATTATTTTTTTTTCTTCTTCTTTTTTTTGTTGTCAAACATGTTTTTGTCCTTTTCTCTTGCTTTTTCTTTCCTATCAAACATCTATCGTCTTTATCTCCCCTCCTTTTTTTTGTGTTTGTTACTGTCTTGTAACAACTCTAATCTTCGGCACTTATATTACCTTATTGTGTTGCAAGTGCCATAAAACACTTACTAAAACTAAACCTTATCTCTCGTTCTTCATTTCTTAGGATGTTTATTCCCTAGCAATAATACCTCTAATCTTTGGCACTTACATGGCCTATTACAATGTCGTATGTGCCAAAAAGCTCTCACTAAGACTTGCCTAATTTCAATAGTTTGTTCTGAAGATTTCTTAATTTCACAGCCACTTTTATTTTCCCATTTTAGGAATACTTTGCTCCTTCTTTCCTATCAAACATCTATCGTCCTTATCTCCCCTTCTTCTTTTTAATGTTTGTTACTCTCTTGTAACACCTCCAATCCTCTGGCGCTCATATGACCTTATGCAGTTGCGAGCGCCGTAAAACGTCAAATTTAAAAAAAAAGGAATACTGTTGAAATTGTCAAGGATGGCCTGTTCCAGACCTGACCCCTGAAGAAGAAGAAGAACAGTCTTTGTGTAAAAGTAACTGCAGAGAAGGAGAAAAGAAAAGTGAATTTCTCGGCTAAAAGAATTCACTTCTGACTTATTAACCCTATTTGTATGCCCTGGGGTCATTTTGTACCCCCGGGGTTGCATTCTTCATATTTTAGAATACTTCTAGTACGAAGTTCTCTTTGAAGCTTTCAGTACTTCTAAAAAAATCATTTTGACAGACTGCTGTGCAAAGCGTACGGATTGGATTAACGAGTAAATTTCCTCTTTGGAAAGTGGTGGCACAGAGTTCCCCACGTCGTATGGATATGATAGTAAAACACGACGTACGGATAGGGTTAAGTGGTGGCAAGAGTTCCCCACATCGTATGGATACGATAGTAAAACACGACGTACGGATAGGGTTAAGTGGTGACACAGATTTCCCCACGTTGTATGGACACGATAGTAAAACACGGCGTACGGGTAGGATTAAAGAACTCCAGAGACGTACACAGTTTATCGATAGGGTTTCCTTTTCCTTTTTTTCCCTCCAGCAACATGAACGCGGCCGACGACCAAGTCCTCATGATGACTCACCAGCACCCGCTGCCCATTGATGAGTCTCCCCCACCCGCTGTGAGTAGACTGCTTTTTTTCCAGATTTTGCTGGTTTTTCCGGTCTTATTTACGAGTTCTTCTTCTTCTTTTTCCTTGTTCTTCCTTCTTCCTCGTTCTCGATGACAGCAGCTAGACAGTCAGTCCGATGTCGTGCACAAACTGTGCAGTCCGCTTCAAATCTGAGAGACTGCCATAGAGATTTCTCTCAAAGGGGAGTCACATTCTGCCATTTCTTATTTACCAGTGATTTATGTTATCTTTCAGCGGTTCTTTGTTCCAGATTGGGCAGCTTTTTCCTGTCCTATTTTGTGGGGATACTCAGTTGGAGTTGGACCTCGATGTTTTCTTTTGACAGATGTTTGTTTCATTGGTTTGTGGTGGGGTTTTTACTTTCTACTTCTTTCTCAGTGTTTCTGCTGTCCCGTTTTTTCTTCCTAGTGAAGTGATCCTTTTTTTCCTTTTTGTCTCGTTAGACGTTTTCTGTAGTTTCAGATTATTTATGGTGACATCAATTTTGTCGATGGGAATTGTGCTTAATATGAAAGTGATGATAGCGGGGGGTTGGCGGGTGCTCTGGTGTGGTTTGCTCCTTCTTTCCTATCAAATATCTGTCGTCCTTTTCTCCCTTCCTACTATTTTGTGTTTGTTACTCTCTAGTAAAACCATTAATCTTCAGCACTTATATGACCGTATTGTTTTGAAAGTGCCACAAAACTCTTACTAAAACTAAAAAAGTGATGATTTGTGAATTGAAATTAATTTATCTCTGTCCTGAAGATTTCCCTGTAGGCCAGTAGTTTTTATTATTATTTGGACTACTCCCCCTTGAACACACACACATACGCACTCCCAGACACACACAGTTCACCCACACACACACACACACACGCCCACACACACACACACACCCACACACGCCCACACACACACCGACACACCCACACACGCCCACACCCACACACACCCACACACACCCACTCACACACACATACACACACACACACACACACACACACACACACACACACACACTCACACACACACACACACACACACACACACACACACACACACACACTATATGGGTGTGTTTATGTGGTATAACTCAATTTTAGAACATTTATAATGTTGAATTTTTAAATTTCTTTTTGAACATTGTATTTGAAATTGTATAGTGGGCCTGCCGAAAAAAAAAGAGTCTAACAATTTTACGATTGATTAAATCTTTCCTATCAAACATCTATCGTCCTTATCTCCCCTTCTTCTTTTTTTTAATGTTTGTTACTCTCTTGTAACACCTCTAACCTTCTGTCGCTCACATGACCTTATGCAGTTGCGAGCGCCGTGAAACCTCTACTATAACTAAAGATTAAATTTTAACGTTACATTTTTTTCTGCTTCTGGCACAGTATTACCCTGGCAAGTACATTCGACAATACGCTGACTCGGCACCGTCTCCCGGCAGTGTGCGCCACCACCCTGGTCACTAGGCGGCTGTTGATTGGTCATCCAAGATGATCCGTTTGACAATTATGGAAGGATCTTATTATTTATTTAAAAAAAATTTTTTTTTTAAAAACAAAAATACTGTACTAGTATTTTGCTGGGGGGTTTTTGTTTTTGTTTTTTGTTTTTTAAAATTAATTGGTTTTATTATATTTTTTATTCTTTCTTTATTTAGAAGTTTTTGAATGAAATCCCCCCCCCATCTTGATTTAGTTCTGTATTGAGTGAATATTGTGTGCTTTAGTGAAGAAATTCACTTTTGTTTTTTGTTTTTTCTTTCTTTACTTATTTCTTTAAAGTCTGTTGTGCCTCATTTATTTAGCCCTTTTCTTTCACTCCAGTCTCGTAGCTTTAATGATTTTCATCGGACTAGATTGATGTTTGTTCTTAGTTAGAAGGGGACAAGAAAGTTTTCTTCATTTGCGTTTTTAGCGAACAGCTTGGAGGTAGTTCTATTTTTAGTTTGTTTCGTGATACGAATTATTGTTACCCCCCCTTATTGTGACAACTTTCAGGAATCTATTATCTGCGTTTTTTGTATCTATTCAAGCTACTATACAGGTTATCACAGAGTAAAGATCTACTAAATCCATGTGGAGGCGCTTTCTAACCAAATATTTTGTTTGCGTTAATTGCAATATGTATTAAATTAAGGGTATTTCCAAAGAATTTTTTTTTTTTTTCAAAATTTTTTTGGGGAGTGTCTCAGTAAACAGGAGCATTTGAATATTTTCTCCTTGCTTTTTATTTGCCATAATATACCTTGAGATTATTGCAGATGGAATATATGTCTGACAAAGTTGTGTGCGAAAGTGTGCTTCGTTCTGAGGGAAGAAATGTCTGCTGTAGTTCTTGAAAGTTGTGCGAGTTTTGAAAGTTTAAAAAAATATTTCTTGAGAGAAAATGCCAGTGTTCTTTTGTACTGTTACATTGTCTGTAGTAACATGACATACGTGAAGCATCGTGGCGAAATCAGGCGCTCGTCAAAATGGTGAAATCGAAGAAAAAGGCATTTTTCCACCGGTTTTGGCAATTTTCTTTGAAATTTTGTATTTTGGCTAAACATCTTTTACATTCACATGAAAAGACACATGTGAAATTTACTGAAAAACCTTAATATATAATTTTCAGTTTTAAAGGACTCTGAAGCTACCGATGTTACGAAACTTTGGCTGCCATTTTCTCCTTAATTTGACCACTGAAACCAGGCTACCCCACCTTATTCAATCACAAATATCTCAACTTTTATTCAAGCTAGATGGATATTTTTTCACAGAAAGCAAGGCAAATGAATAAGCTTTCAGATTTCAATAACTCCACTTATGCAAAAATTGACGAGCGCCTGATTACACCACGTTGTGAAACATGCATGTTTTTATTTTTTTATTTTTAGACAATGGAGATAGACACAGTGCCTTAAACTACTTTTCTTTGAAAAGTAAGATTTGTGTTAGTTCAGTCAACTACATATTATTATATTTTGACCCGTCTTTTTTTTTCCTGCCTTCGTTTATTTCTTGTATGACATAAAGTTGCACAATGTCAAAGGAACACGCACACACACACACA
>NW_004797402.1:1142732-1191681 GCF_000002075.1 Aplysia californica | reverse complement strand
CACACACACACACATACACACACACACACACACACACTCAAACAAACACACACACACACACATACACACACACACACACACACACACACAAAATGGACAAATTTTTAATTCCTTCTACACATTTATTCTTTTTGTTTTCAGAAGCCTTTAGAATTTGGGGCCTTTTCTCAGCGTTCAGGGTATATATATTTGTATGTTGACTCGGCATATACGTACAGCAAGCTTTTCATAGCCGTATAGGCAGATGGTACAACAATAAGATTTTTACATGGAAATTTTTTTTCTTCTCTCCTTCTGATATTACGCCTCATAAATCTCGCCCCTCATCATCTTGTCCAAGGTTTTTACTCATTCTGCTTGAGTGCTTCAGGCAATGAACTCTATTTTTGAAAAGCTCATCTGATTGTTATTATTAAATGTGCTGAACACAACCGTGTAAATTGATGTACCGTGGAATCTGCTTCAACTGAAATCTGCAGGACTGCCGAAGTGTCTTCGGTTTCGCCGGGCTTTCGGTTCGCAGAGTTTGCTCAAATAGAAGGGGGGAAAAAATGGAGGATTTTTCTTTTCTTTCGGTTTATTGTGGTTTTCGGATATAATCCATGCTTGGTTGATGCGAATTTCATTGTATGAATTGTTGTTTCACTTTCTACACCCAAAGTCTGAATTGATTGCTCTGATTTCTTTGACTTGGGTATCGGGGAACAGTTGAGTTCTGACGCTAATTTTTCAACAACGCTGTCTGTACATTCGTTTTGTATGTGTGAGTTTTTGTTTTTTTTCAAGTAGTGGCCAGTTTTTGTGTTTGAGCTTTCGATAGTCTTGGCAATGAGAGGAACGGCTGACTTTTTTTTTTTTTTTTTCAGTTGGGAAGATTCAGATGTTGGAAAAACTTAATATAATGTCAAATGTATGACATGAGCAAGATTGATTTTTACACAGCTCTGTTAAGTTATGATTTAAGAACAGTATTGGATTTGACATACTTTTACTTACCTTTCTCCTTTAGCCTCTAAAATAGTAATTTGACTTTGTTTTGAAGATAGTTTTTATAAACTTTTATATTAGACTTTTATAGTAGATAGTTAAAGTAAATTGCTTCCATAACAGTAAGTGTAAGCCGATGGGGACAATTTCTCCACATACTGTTATATAAGGCCTATGGAACTTGAATTGAAGTGGAAGTTATTAAAAGGAAAAATATAGGGATTAAATTACAAACACAGCAGTATGCACTATGCAATCACACACATAAGTTTGTACAGGATTCCAATAGGCTTGTGTTTATATGTTACAATTTTTAGGGTGAGTGAGGGGAACGGCTGAACAGGATTTCATTTCACCTGAGTGCAGTTCTGTTGATGGAATGATCAAGTACCCAGGGCTTTGTTTGAAAACCAAATATCTTTATAGTTCCCCATTGACCCAAGATCATTACATGCTTTGTTATGAGGTAAGATATTTTCTGTTTGTTTGTATCAAACAGATGTGTAAATTTAATGTGATGTATATGATAAGCTTACAAAATTGATATATATATTATATATATATATGTATGTGTGTGTGTGATTTTTGTTGTCATGAGTTTTGCTGCGTAGAGTCTTGATAATCAAAGGGTATTGGTTGTGATCTTTATTTCTGTGTAGATATTTGTTGAATTAATCAAAAGTTGCTTAACTTTGTGTCCCTTCTTCAGAGCACCCAGCAGATCTTTTGTTGAGAATCGAAAGAAGAATGAGTGCCGAATGTAAGAAAAGAAAGGATGTACATATTCTGTGCCAGTAAAATTCATTCCAAGTGGTTCGGGTGTAGTTCTAGTAAGAGTTTAGTGGTACTTGCAAACCCCAGGACCAGCCTCTCAGTTTATGATGTGGGCCAGTGGCCTTAAACACTGAATAAACTTACTTACTTTCTTACTAATGGTACTTGCGATACAGTTAGGTCACATATATATATGTTCTGAAGATTAGAGGTGTTGTTACTAGAGAGTTGCATACAGAGAAAAGAAGGGGGAGAGGATGTGGGCAGGTATGCAATACTGCCCGCGAGGAACAATAACGACGACAGATGTTTCCTCACCCGAGGACCGACCTCTCAATTCCTGAGGTTTGTGTATACTGCTAAATTAAGGAAAAATATGATCCTCTATTTTTTTGTGTATGTCGTAAAATTTGGTGGTTGGGCACGACAGCACAAACTGTCTTTGTTTTAGTTTTAGTAAGGTTTTACGGCGTTCCAACTGCTTAAGGTCATATGAGCGCCATCGAACTGTCTTTTCTTTGGCGGTACGGCTCGAAAGAACACGACACTTTTTGTTGATCCAGTGCGAAAAGACAGCATCTTACTCTTAGCAGAAATTTTTATGGGGCAGGGGGGGTATTATGAGAGTTGTATCAAATATTGGAGTGCGTTAAAACACATTTTTTTAAATAGTTATATCCAATGTATGGTCTTGAATTAAAATTTTGTTCTTCTTAACCCTTTTGATTTCAATTTCGACGATTGCTGAATTACGGGGTCGGGTCCCAGTTTTGACGATCGTCAGAGATGCATGGTGTGTTTTGTTCACAACGCTCATGGTTTTGATATCAATTGGAATCAGTGAGAGTTCTCGTATTTGTCCATAAGCTATCGTTCTTTTTTTAGTTTGATTTTCGAAGCCAAGGGTCTGTTTTGAGTGAGTTTGGGTTTTAAAAAAAAGATTAGAATTGCTATTTTTGCCATAACGGTTAAACCAGAATCAAGGGGAGCTGGGACCCAAAGGGTTAATCAATCTGAAAAGAGTTGTGGTTAGTGGTTGGCTTTGAGGGGAGGAGTGTTAATGTACTGAAGAAGTCCAAACCTGTTGGGTCACTGCGACTAGACTTACATTCCAGCTTTTTAGTTTAAGTAAGAGTTGTGTGGCATTTTTGTAACACAATTGGGTCATACAGACTTCAACATAAGTTAAGGACCACTTGCAAACACTCTGAGTGGTCTATTTGGGTCGACCTGCACGTGGGCGTTCTTGGATGGATTCAGTGGCTTGATGGCGCTGGCTCAGGCGGACAATGACAGAGTGTGACACTGCAAGCCTTCAGGCAACTTCTCGGGCTCCAACTCCATCCTGCAGCCATGCCATAGTCCTGGCACGATCAAAGTCTCTCAGCTGTCGTCTTGGTGGCATGTTGATGCGATACTGGATTTTGCACAAACGGTGGCTTTGATGTTGAAAAAATGCAAGGGGTGGGGTGGGGGGTGGGAAGTTGTTGTTTGTACAGGTGATTGTCTTAGACAGGTGGGCGGTGGCTTTTTGTAAAGTTAGAGTAGGTTCAGTTGTATATGTTGAAACTTTTTGGCGTAGCTTTTGCTGCTTGCTTTTCTTTACCCAGGCGGCTCATCATTCACAGCCGACGGCTCATCATTCACAGCCGGCGGCTCATCATTCACAGCCGGCGGTTCATCATTCACAGCCGACGGCTCCCTTTCTCGTTTTGTCAGTATCATCATGATCCTTGCCTCTGAACGTGTTGATGATGAATGAAATGTCTCTGCTCAGTATGTCAGGAAGCCATCACATGAATGATTTTGTAACATGATTTCTTTGACTATAATACGATTCTTGAAATGTGGTCGTTTTTAAGCACAAGGGGGCTATCCCGAAAAATGCTGTTTTGAGAAAATCGATAGTAAAGTTTTTGTCCCTTGTTCAGTTTCTTTAAAAGACAAGGAGAGTTTTCTCTATAACCGAACAAATATACACACCAATGAAACCAAATTTCTCCTATAGGTAGGGCAATGCCAACTTTTGGTCTAGGTCAAGATTTCTGGAAACCCCCAAAATCTGGGTTAGTCCGCTTGTCCTTAAAAGCGACCATGTGTGTATGCTACCCACGGTACTAATTCTGTCCATACTCTTTGACTTCGCAAGTCGGTCAATAGAAACATAAGGTGTGCAATCTGTGTATTTGTATCATTGGGTGCTGATCTAGTTGTACTTTTTTTTTATTCAATAGTCACAGTCATAGATATGCTGTACATTTTGATATGATGTACTTTTGTGCTCTGCAAAAAGTTTTAAAAAGAAAAAGATTGTGTTTTTATTGAGATCACGGTGCTTTCCAACTTTGTATGGTGACAATGGAGTTCTCTTTTTTTAGTCGTTTTTTTCCTGTGCTATAAGTACTTGGTAGCGGAGTTTCACTTTGTAGTATTTTTTTGTTTTCGGTGCGAGATGTACTTGGTAGCGGAGTTGTAGCAGCCAAAGGTGTCACTCTCACACAGCTACTTGTCTTTTTTTCTGCTTTATTTCAAAGTGATGAGACCGGCGTCTATTGTGTAATGGTTCAGCTCTTTACCGTCACCTGCAAAAGGCATGAGTTCAATTCTTACTTGGAGAAAGTGGAAGACTTTTACAATGGTTACAATTACTAGAGCAATGCAATGAGAATGTAGCATGTTGGGGCACGACTTGAAATTCCTTTTTACCGTGTTCAGCTCACTTTGTATTAACATTACATGACCAACTTGTATGTATATAATTGACCATATGTTTTTCTTTGTATGTATTGTATGGAAGAATTCTAAAATGTTTTTCTCAGGGGAAATTCTTTCACTGCTCATCAGACCTGTGAATTGTGAGCTATGATGACTGACACCAGCATTGATTGATGGATCTGAAGTTGATGATTTTTATTTGGAACAAAAAAAAAAGAAGAAAAATCAAATCAGGTGCAGCAGCAGCAGCAGCAGCAGCAGCAGTTTACAAAAGCAATACAAACTTGATGTGAATGTGAACGCCTTTTCTTGTTGTACAGAAGTCAGAAGCAATATTTTCTTTCTTTTTTCTTTTTTTGGTCTCTTCTGCGACATCTTTTTATACTATGACGTCATTTTTGCAAGCACAACTGCAAGCCTCCTATTGTCAATATATGAAACTGCTTCAACTGCACTCGTGTTTTGTGTGCGCTCAGTGTGTCAAAATGGATGAAATAAATCTTGTGCTTTTGGGACGTCCCGTATTATTAGAGCGAATTTTTTTAGGGGAACACTTGCAAGTCCCACTTCTTTACTTTTCCTCTTTTTTGTTTCTCTCTGTCTGTCGGGCATTTTCCCCAGCGCCTAACGACTGTTATTGTGTCTATATGTACTTTTCTTTACTCAAACTCACACTGTTTAAGAAATACTTTTTTTAAAATTTTGAGAATGCTATGCTTGAGGGATAGGCTATATAATGTATATTAGAAAATTTTTTTTTTCCAAATTGTCTGTCATAGTCGCTAATACTAATACTGTTTAGTACAGTTGGAGTTGTTCGAGACACACTCCTTCTGTGGGGGGAGAACAACCTCTGTGTAGCGATTATGTCAACCGCAAAAGTAATAATAATAATAATAATAATAATAATAGATTGCATTTATATAGCGCTCTATCCCATACTAGTATAAGCTCTGAGTAAAGTGGAGGACAAGAGCAGTTGTCTTGGACAGGTGGACTTCTTGGACAAAGTCATTATATTCTTTAAAAAATGCAGGGCGCGGGGGGTGGAGGGGGGGGGGGCTGTTGGGGACTGGGAAGTGGTTTGTGGCTGGCCCTCTTTTTTCTTTTTGTGCGAGTTAAAAAAACCTCTGTGACAGGATCCTGCATGTAATAATATATGGAAAGTTCTGCCAAATTTTTAAATTACTTAAACTTAAATGAGAACTGGCTTTATGCCTCCTGTAGGTGTGCTGTAGATGTATTTGTCTATGTCCCCCACCCCCTTCCCCTCCTCCCCAACAATCCTCCCTTCTTCTCTCCCGCCCCCACCCTGTGGGTCTAGAGGTGTGCAAGTGTTGGAACTGTCGTGTGTCGTAGTTGTATGAACTTAAAAAAATCTATCGTCTGTGTACGACTCTATCCGCGAATCTGCCAAATTAGGGGAAACAGCTTTTTTTGGTCTCAGACTATGTTGTTAACTATTAGCAACTGTAATCTGTCCCCATCGTATTATACAAGAAAAATTCTGAAATTATGCAAACTGAGCCCCAAAAATGTGAAAAAATGATCAAATTTTGCTAAATTATGCGGGGTGCATAAAACCACAGGGACAGTGTAATTACTATTGACGATACTAAAATATAATAGAAGTGAAAAGTACAATGTTTACCAAATTTTGAGCAATTCAGCAAGCAAGACAATAAAAAAGAAGTTAAAAATGTTTTTCTTTAATAAAAAGTGTTTGTCCTAATCTGGCAGACACAGGTTTAGAGTGGGAGTCCGACGATAGATCTTTGTATGTACATTGTATAGAAAAATTGCTTCAGCATTCTGGTCTCATGTGTTCTTGATCATGAGAGCAAACGTTATTGCATTTGTATGAAAGGTGCTACATTTTCCCCCTTTTTTTTGTTGTCATGTATGCTTATATGTATATTTTTTTTTAAATGCCACAGTTACCATTGATGAGGATTGCCATTATGTGCTCAGTTTATTATTGGCTATAGAAATGAAATATTATTTGTAATATATTTCTGAGTTGTCAGCCTTTGTTTTTTTGAGTGTTTTCAATGTGTCATGAGTCTTATAATTATAAGCTCCAACTGTTCAATATTTTGTTTGTTCGATGCCTTTCTGGCGAAGGATGTATACATTGATCACCTTTAATTTGTTAGAGTAACTTAGATTCGTTAAAGTGTAGGGGCAATGTAAAAATGTTCTAAAGCCTCAGAGTTAAAAAGAAATGTTTTCGATATATGTCATCAAAGAACGGCTTAAAAACAATAAGTTGGTGTACTTTCTGTAGCCACATAGTCGAGAATTTTTAAACATTTCATTTTTTTGGTCCTGTTTAGTCGTAGGCAGTTTTCCAAATGTATTATAGATATATGTGCATTAGAGAAAGGACCAGCTGAGAGTCTAGTGAAGGTTTTAGAAATATGTGGGTTATTTCGGTGGAATCGGGCGCTCGTCAATTAATATTGGAGAACTGAGACGTAAGTATTTTTTTCTGACCATTAGTTCATTTTTATTTATTTATTTATTTAGTTTTTTGGGAGAGACCTTCATCACACAAGAGCACATTTTATGGTGAATATTCCTGGAAAATGTTGTTTAAAGCCAAAAATATGTTATTTTGTGGAGAGAATAATAAATATTCAGCTTTAAGTGTCAACAAACCCCTGCCTTCAATAGTTTTTTTTTGCCAGGTTCAAGACCCCCCCCCCCCCCAAAAAAAAAAAAAGCTTTATTTTGAAATAAATAACTTGACGTGCTCAAAACTTAACGAGTGCCCGATTCCATCATGCTGCGACACGTATCAAATGTCGGAAAAGAAAATTGTCCAAACCCTTTTTTACGTTTTTGCCCACCCCCGAAAAATTCCGTGTATTTCTGCTTTCTGGCAGTGAATCAGATTCATTTTATTCAGCTTCTGGAAAAGTTTCCTGGGTCTTTCACTTTCATTCTTCATCATCCAATGTTTGTGTGTTTGTCCCACAGTATCTCTGAAGGACTGAATGTCTTCCATTTTTTTCTGACTTTGTCATTTAATTAGTCTTGTAATGATTTTTTTGTTTTTGGTTATTTTTTGTTTTGTTTTGTTGTTGTTTTGCTTGATTCATCGTACTGGTGATATCTTTTGTCGTGCGAAATGCAAAGGTGTGCTGCAAACTCTCACACACTCTCACACATTTTTCTTCTTCTTGATGGCTGCTATACCGTACTGATAATGGAAGGATGTCTTCCCTTTATGTTTTTAAAAGCTTGTTGAGAATTTGATAGAAATTGTGAGGCATATTGGTGAAATCAGGTGCTTGTCAAAATGATGAAATTGAAGAAACTCAACATTTTTGTCTGCTAATTGGGAAATTGATTCCACTGAGTTGTGACACTCATGTGCTACAAACTCCCACACACTACACTCTCTGTGTTGTGACACACATGTGCTACAAACTCCTACACACTACACTCTCTGTGTTGTGACACACATGTGCTATAAACTCCTACACACTACACTGTCTGTGTTGTGACACTCATGTGCTACAAACTCCTACACACTACACTCTCTGTGTTGTGACACACATGTGCTACAAACTCCTACACACTACACTCTCTGTGTTGTGACACACATGTGCTACAAACTCCTACACACTACACTCTCTGTGTTCTTGATGGCTGCTAAACTGAGAAGGAGATCGACTCCTTTTAAACTTTTAACTCTTTGAAGACGCATATTTTGTTTTTTGGGTGTTTTTTTAAAAAAAGAGGTTAAACTTCAGACTTCATCATAAATTCATACAGATTTTTCAGTTATGTTGTCTTGTCTTTATCCAAAAATGTAATAAAAAGGCTATAATTTTATGCATACTATGAAATATGCAAATTGATGTTTCTGGTGTATGTATGTACGATGGTTGGACACGTGCATCAACATTGTCTGTGGTCTGCTGTTGGTCGGACATAGTATGTGTGTGTGTGGACTACGTCCTCAGAGAGGTCAAGACTTGAGAAGTTGGTCAATTGTCACATCATAGGTCAACTGTCACGTACATGGAATTTATTTTCTTAATTAAATTTCCGATAACAGATCGCATAAAACATAAATTACTTATGTCAAAAGGATGGATTGATCATGTCAGAAATGAGAACTTCGTTTAAGGCCACAATTGGTCGCTTTTAAGGACAAGCGAGCTAACCCAGATGTCGGGGGTTTCCAGAAATTTTGGTCTACACCAAAAGTGGGCAATGCCCTACCTATAGAGGAGAAGCGTGGTTTCATTGGTGTGTATATTTGTTTGGTTATAGAAAAAACTCTCTTTGTCTTTTAAAGAAACTGAACAAGGGGCAAAAACTTTTCCTTTGATTTCCTCAAAACAGCATTTTTCCGGATAGCCCCCTAAAAGTAAAAGCGACCAATTATAAAAGAACTAATGACACAGAGATGTGCAGCTGTGAGTGTGTGGCTTTTTAACCTCCTTGTCATAAACAGAGCTGGTAAGAATAAAGCTGACCTTTAAAAGAAGCCATTTTGAAATTTAAAAAAGCTCATTTCGGACTGGATTCCCTGTGTGAAATTTGGTTCCCTAATTACGACAAGCCTAATACTTGGTTTAAGCAGACTCCTCTGTATTTCTTGAGGATAATAATAGATCTACTGTGGCTGGCTAGACTAGAATGCGAACTCATAATTTATAGACACACATACATTGGAGCAGCTTTGGAAGTCGTTATGTGGGGTTGGGGTGGAGGGATTTCAGCCTGTATTGTGTGTTGAATTTGATGATTTGTTCAGCACTTTCTTTTATAAGCTTTGCCGATTATTGCTTGTTCAGTACAACCAAAAAACGATTGTACAACGCCATCTTGTATTGCTTTGACTACTCTTGAATAAAACGCTGTGCAGCTAAAACTATGACTTGCCGTTTTTCTCGATTTTTGTAAAAAAAATAAAAAAATCTTATTAAAGTCAAGTTGGGCCTCCCACTTTGGGCTGCTTGAAAGAGTGTTCAACATCCGGGATCACTTGGGGTCACAGATAGACATCTCCCAGGAACAGGAAACTGCGCAATATGATTGTCGTGTTGTGCGAAGGTGTGGGACTTAAAACTTTACATTTACATTGTTGAAAGGGGCGTTAAACCTACATAATTTCACACATTTATCTCTCTCTGCTATATGCTCAGTACACACATATACTGTATTTTGTTGGCTTTGGTGGCAAAGTCATCATCATCATCAATGCCTTTCACCCCTGGCAGGGTATAGGCCACATACAAGCTCCTTCCATTTATCTCTGTCCTGAGCCATCCTTCCAAGCTCGTTTCAAGTGAGCTTCATCTCTCTCATGTGGTACATGTATAACGGTATGGGTCTTCCCTGAAGTTCGCTAAAGAAAAGACACATGTTTGGGGTACAATGTCCCAGCAGAAAGACAGATACTCCATAAAAATTTCTCCCCTCTTGTGAATCGAACTCGCATCTTTTACTCCTACATGCAACAACAGTGAATTGCCTAACCACGACACCATAGATAGCAGCTGTTTTATAGGGTGTCTCCATCTGCAGTCTGCTAGAATGCTGAATTTTTTTGTTGTAAGTGTTTTACGGCGCTTGCAACTGCATAAGGTCAAACGAGCACGCTGGACACATTAAACATTTTCAGTTGGTAGAAATTTTGAATTTTGCCCGAGTGGCGGCTGAAGCCTACTCATCGATTTTAGACCACCAAGGGATCTTTAACATGCACAACTTGCACACGGAACCTCCGAAATTTTTCGCTCTTGTCCGAGAAGGCTAGGTGTACATCTTTCCTACCAGAAGATCAGTGGTGAGGCTGAAAGACAGCAGTAAGAAGGAGCCATAGAGTAGCAGTAGAAAGGCAGCAGAAAGAGTCAGGGGAGCAAAGGAGGTGAGGGAGTGGGGGAAGAAAGTGGAGACGAAAGTAGACGACAGAACATTGCTAGGAAAGGAGGTTAAAGGAGACAATTTTAGAGAAGAAATTTTTTTTGGTCGCTACAGGGATTCGAACCCGGGACCTTTGAATGAGAGGCCAACACCGGAACCTCTAGGCCATGAGAGCTCCCATGCTGAAAACGGGACACTACCACGACAAGAATGTCAAAAAACAAAATAAAACACCAGGCCTGAAAGGTTAACACTTCAAGTTTATTTCATATATATATATATATTTATATATATTATACGTATGTGTAGTTCATGTGTAATGGAAGATCATTACTAAAGTCGAGAAATATGAACAAATCTGGAGCAGATAGCCAGCATCTCAATACAAGTAACAGTATTATTTATTATGATAATCGGTGCAAGGACAAAACACACGGTAACAACGCGCTACCGCAGAATTACAAAGTTCTACGACCGGACAATTTTGAGTTACAGAGACCGTGAGGTCAGATTAATCAGAAACCAAATATGAAGCGAGCTGACAAAACGAGTTACTTCTCGGATTCGAGCCCCATATGGAAATAGATACATCATGCTTAAAGTTAAAGGTTAAGTTTTTACGAATTATAAGTATGAAATAACAATAGGCATGTTATACTCAAAGAATACTGCATCAGTAGAAAATCTGCGTCGAATTTTAGCCCATATATCTCTATTTGTGGATTATGAGAAGTAACTCATTTTGTCAGCATGCTTCACAAATGTTCTGTCTGCTCTATCAAAATCGTACGATTATTCCGAGTCATTATCAAGATATTCAAAGATTTGTATTTGAAATAGCTTGTTGGCATGTTGTGGACCTTCGAATTCTTAGGTTAAATTTCTCAAAACTAGGTGCAGATCAGATAGAACTTTGTAATTCTCGGGTAGCGAACAGCCAACCTGCCATTTGATTTGAAAAACCTAGTAACTGACAAAAATCAAGTTGGCCCCTATTGTCATGAACTCGAAAAAAAAAAAGAAACCCACCCAGCTGCTGTTTAAATTGTAACTCTCAGTAATGTTAGTATTGTTAGTACAATATATTCATTGAATAGAGATATACTGCTTTCGAACTAAGATAGTTTACATAGAGACAGATGTGTACATTTTTCATATATCTAAACTTAAATCAAATCTTATGTTTAAAAAATTGATTTTCACCCAGCTTCGCATATAATATATATATATATGTAGGTACTTGGTTTTTCCATTCAAAAGGCAGCAGAGGGAGCCATGATGAAGCATCTGACTCTCCTCAACAAACAACAGACAGAATCAGAAATAGCCTTTTTTCACTTTTACTCCTTTTTTTCACTTTGTGGCAGGGGGCTCAAACTCAACTAACCCGGGGCGACGCCACAGATAGAATCTGGGTTACCATCAAGTATTTCACCCAAAAAATTATTTTAAAAAAGTTTCAAGTATTTTTAAAAAATGTAGAACAATCTAATCCTTCTTAATCTAATCTTTAAAAGATAATGATAGCAGTTGAGAACATGAACGGTTGTTTAGAATACTGCTACAAACTTCCAGGCAAAAAGGTGTTTGTGAAAAAAACGTGAATGCCGTACAAAAAAATGTGCATGCCGGCCCGTACTAAACTAACACTTAATTTTGATGTCAAGCGAGGGTCGCTAAATATAGTCCAGTGTGCCGCAACTGACCCGCGGCGGGCCACAAGTTCAACACCTTTGTTTTATGAGGTCTCGAAACAGTACAATACTTTTTCGCTCACATGTATACAATAAAACAGAGCTGATCAAAACTGTACAAGTTGTCAACAGGCTATAGACGGAATCAGAAAAAGGGAGGGGGGATGGGGGGCGTGGTGGTAAATGTGTTCCATGGCGTTCTGGAAGTACATATGTAGTCAACACTCACTTCAAAAACTTTCACAAAGTTCTGCTGCTCTAACTCTAAACTGGAAAACAACAACAGACCTAACGGGCTTTCAATATGACTTCGTCCAACAGTCCCCAAGCTCGGAAGATTAAAAAAAATCTCCCAACATGTTTAGCAGGGTTCTTAGTGTCCTAATCTTAAAGACTCTCAACATGTTTAGCAGGGTTCCTAGTGTCTTAATCTTAATCTTCTGTTTCCCTGACTTTCGCTGCCATCACTGTGCCAGACCCGCATGTTATATACCACATTACAACTCAGCAACAGACATCATTATACCAATCAACAAGGAGCACGTAAAGTTCTTACATCCAAGGTGTCAATTTCTCAGATAAATCTGAAAATCTGCATTTTTCTAGAAATGATCATTATTTTGCACATTATATTATAACTTTATGTATATGAAAAAAAAATAGCCTTGATACAAAATGTTTTACCAAATATGAGCTGTCAATATTGAATCCCTGCGCACGCGCTTCCACGGGGGATGGAAAAGTTCAGGATTTTTGTCGTTGTAGCCAATAATTGGCATCCGTTGCATCAAAACAACATCAAGTCCTGGAGAGAAAAACCTTACTGTACACCTCCTTACTGCTTGCAACAGTCATCAGTTGTCACAAAATCAAAATGCTTCAGACCTCACAACAGTCTTTCAGAAATCATGATTTCAGACATCAGACTACCACCACTACCAGTACTACTACTATTAAAGTAGTTTTTTTCTATAAGTCTAAAGGGAAAACGTTTCTGTAACATCGAAAGACTACATCACAGGGCAGTTTTCCGTCAACATTTTATAACAAAAACTGTACATTTGAAGGAACTTGTTGAGTATATATATTATATAGAATCTATGCCCATTCTGACGGCCTTCCATCAATCATAAAAATGTAGTAGTAAAAATGAGAGCAAATTAAGTGAGGACCATGCTATATGCTATGTCCCCTAAAAAACGACATGTATTAGCGTAAAAATACTAAAAAGCGCACTTTTAAAACTTACTTGTTTTCCTTTTTCTAAAAGTTTTTAAAATATTTTTTTTATTGTATGTAATTTCTTTAAAAATCAGACAAAGTCCAGTGCTAAAAATTAATGTTGTCTTTTATAAAAAAAACCCAATTGTTTTCACACCCACAACGAATGGAATGTGGTCGGACAGAATTAAAAATCTTTGGTCAACTGGAGCATTACGACCGTATTCTACCCAACCAAGTGGAACAGTTTCAACCCCAAGCAAAAATGGATAGTTTTCAAACAACGCTTCTTACTAGATCGAGCCCACGAACCACGGCAAAAAAATCAAAAGGATACACAGATCATCACTGCACTGGCAAAATGGCACAAACATTTATTTTTGCTATTTTAGAGAAAAAGGGGGGAAAAAATCCAACTGTTTTTACTGGACAATTTATCATCTAGTAATGATGTTTCTTTTGTTACTGCCAGCGCATTTATGTTTTGATTTTGAGTTTGCCAAAAATATAGAGATTTATATGTGAAGCGTGCTGACAAACTGAATTACTTCTCGGATTCAAACCTTAAGGAAAAAGATAACATCACGCTAACAGTTTTTACAATTTATAAGTGTATGAAATAATAAAAAACAGGTTACAGTTAAAGAATATGACATTAAATAGAAAATCTACAAATTTGACCCTAATGTCGATTTTTGGCCAATATATCCATTTGTGGGTTGCGAGAAGTAACTCATTTTGTCAGCACGCCTCACATATATCGACCCCAAAAAAACAAAATAAAAAGGCTAGCAGTTGCAATCTGGCACAACTCTCGAGTTATCATCAGTTATGTCATTTTGCTAGCGCAGCGATGAGATCACAATGCACCAGGTGGATGTGGACATTTGAGCAATTCTGCCGAAGTGATTGTGCGATAATGATTACTTTGTTCAAAGTATACTGAGCGACTAAGTCAAGTGACTACTGGTAGTTCCATGCTTGTCGACTTTTACAACTTGCCATAACATACATAGAGTAGAGGCCAACTCTAAAGCACTGCTATCTGCCGCAAAACTCGTAGCATTGTGATAATTACGAGTTGCTTGCTATTAGTATTAGTATTAGTAATCCCTTCCTTTATTTTACTTTCCTTACAATACAACAATGCTAGCTACCTGCGAAGGTCTATTACAATTACCTCTCTTCCTTCTCGGATGTGAAAGGTCAACATCAGCTCTCTCCCTTCTCAGATGTGAAAGGTCAACATCAGCTCTCTCCCTTCTCAGATGTTAAAAAGGTCAACATCAGCTCTCTCCCTTCTCAGATGTGAAAGGTCAACATCAGCTCTCTCCCTTCTCAGATGTGAAAGGTCAACATCAGCTCTCTCCCTTCTCAGATGTGAAAGGTCAACATCAGCTCTCTCCCTTCTCAGATGTGAAAGGTCAACATCAGCTCTCTCCCTTCTCAGATGTGAAAGGTCAACATCAGCTCTCTCCCTTCTCAGATGTGAAAGGTCAACATCAGCTCTCTCCCTTCTCAGATGTGAAAGGTCAACATCAGTTCACAAAGAACAAACAATTACTGCCATTATTCACTACTCGACACTTCACAACAGCTCAAGTCAATTTCCCAACGATAAATACATGCAATGTAGTTACAGCAGCTGTTACGTCGATAATTTTCTAATTCTTCTGGGGGGGGGGGGGGGGTTAAAGGTCATCATCAGTTCATGGCGGACACATTATTATTATTATTATTACAATAAACAATTACTGGCAAAAGTCACTCATCCCTTCCTTCCCAACAGCTCGAATTAAGTTCTCATTTTGTTAGGGTGCATTGTGCTGTAATACAGTTTGTATATATATATATATACACAGGGTGACCAAAGAGTCGGTCCTATCGGAGACAGACGTTAAACTAGGAGGTCCCGCCCCTTAAATAACCTAATAGTGTTGATAGGGGCGGCGGGGCGTTAAACCCATACCATTTCACCATTTTATTTTTTTTAAACCAAAAAGTCACGTACCATCCTCAAAAACACACTTATTGTTCACAGATGCTCAAATTGAGCACCATTTTAATTAAAAATACAACTATCTACTCTCCGTAAAAAGCTGTTTTTTCACTTTCCTTAGGGTATCTGTACGGATGTTGTGACATTCAATTGTGATTGCATCACGTCTCATTTCGTCAAGAGAGCGTGGACGGAGAGAAAAAACTTTTAGGAAGGTGCGTGACTTTTTGGACACCCTGTATAAGTATTTTTATGTAATTAGTAACGAGAGATGACGGTAAGCTACGGTTAACACATCTTGTAGGAATTTGAGCCACAAACATGGTCTCCGTGTACACAAAGTTACAAACTCACTCGATCCTGAAAGATGGGGATGGGGGATTGGGGGGGGGGGGGGGAGGTTGGAGAAAGAGGGGGCTTCATAAAGAAAGATGTGTAAGTGTAAGTATTATTTAAAAAAGAGAATAATAATTTTTTTTAAAATAGGGTAAAGCATCGTACAGAGCTGTGAGATATTCTCACTCGATTACACTCAATCTTTAAAAAAGTGGAAAAATGGTCTAAAAAGCCAGTATCAGTAGGGTAGGGGAAAAAATGGGGGTGGGGGGTTGGGTTTAACCCTATCCGTACGCCCTGGGGTCATTTTGTACCCCCGGGGTTGTATTCTTTACATTTTAGAACACTTCTAGTACGAAGATCTCTTTGAAACTTTCAGCATTTCTCAAAAAATCATTTTGACAGACTGCTATGCAAAGCGCACGGATCAGATTAACGAGTAAATTTCCTCTTTGGAAAGTGGTGGCACAAAGTTCCCCACGTCGTATGGATACCATAGTAAAACACAACGTACGGATAGGGTTAAAGAACAAGAGACATTCACTGTCCGAGGGAGATTATGGATACAAAAAACTGAGCAAACTAACAAGCAATATAACAAACTTTAAAAAGAAACAAATGCATTATCATGTTGATCGACAAAAAAACTCCAGAACAATAAACAGCTATCAGGCTTGAGCAGCCTTCAACATTTGACAAGCATGATGACGACGATGATGACAAAAAATGAGGTCATTGCAAAGGGGAGAGGGAGAGGGAGAGAGAGAGAGAGAGAGGGGGAGAGAGAGAGAGAGAGAGAGAGAGAGAGAGAGAGAGAGAGAGAGAGAGAGCATCTGACAATATTATGTTACAATTTACGGGCAGCATCGGTCAGAGTCTGCACCCATGAGGTATGGTCAGATTATATCATGAAGATACAGATGGGAAAATCCCCATTTCTCACTTGAACTACACAATTGTTACCGTCAAAGAAATAATAGCAATGAATTGAATATTCATTCTTAGATTGATGAATTGAATATTCAATAATTAGACGAATGAACTGAATTTTCATTTATGACTGTCTATACCAATGAATGAATTGCTTAGAGTAGACTATTAAACTGAACATTCATTTAGACTAATGAATTGAATAATCATTTAGACTAATGAATATATATATTCATTTCGACAAGTCTAGGTGCAGCAGCTTACACGGTGGGGTGGGGGGGGGGGGGGGGGAGACATGTCAGTTGAGAACGTCCACTTGCACAGATGAAGTAACTGATACTTTAGAGACACACTGCTATTCCTTGTTTTGACCCCCCCCCCCCCCACATCAACCTAGTAATAATATTAATTCATCATTATCATTATTATCAATCTTAAAAAATCACCACGTCCTCATGAAGTGACTTGCCATCTTTTTTTAACCACTCCACTGCCCAGCACTAAAACATCTGCTCTCTTCCACTTCAGATGTACCAAATTACAGGCTACAGGATCTCCACAAGGGCAAAAGCAAAGCAACTTCTTCTCCCCTGCCTTTACCACAGACAATACCCAATATTGCCGCAAAGAACAAATTTCAAAGATCTCTACCTTTTTTGACATGTCATCGGGTTGGAGGGCACGCGCTCAAAGGCTACTAAATCAACAACAACAACAGCAGCAACACCAACAACAAATCCTTTCACTGCCCCGCCTCCTCTGTAGTCTTACAAGAGCCAAAGACATTTCCAAGTGATGCAACGAAGCAGAGTTTAAAAAAAACAAACCCATCTATTTTTGGTTCAATTTGAAATTTGAAAATCTGTGCAAGTCACTGGAGATTATTACTGTGCATGCAAAAGCATTCAGCTCTCACTGCAAAGCTGCGCTGATGTGTGTGTGTGTGTGTGTGTGTGTGTGCGTGCGTGTGTGTGTATGTGTGATGGTGGTGGCGGTTGGGAATGGTGGTGGCGGTCGGGGGTGGTGGTGGGGGTGGGGGTGGGGGGACGTTAGCTATACAAAGTGGAATAAAACAAAATTATGAACAAACAAAATGCAGATGCTGCTCCTTGTTCAACTATAGATGCGGGTCTTTGTAAGTCTCAACAATATTATTATCATTATTATGCTGGTTCAGGGTCAAAAGACAGAGTCTCTTCACTTCCCTCTGTTTCACTACACTACACCGACAGGGTCGCTTGAGAACAATGTGGGTGGACAGGTCAACTTTAACAAAAAGACGTCCTAAAGTTCATTTAGTCCACGCCAATCAGGAAAAAAGACACTGGATGAGCACTAATGGTTTAGCAGACATCATGAGAGAAAAATACAACAACTCATCTTAAACCCCCCCTTCCCCCCCCTTCCCCCCCCCCCAGTAAACAATAAAACGATAAAACCTTATGTATGTACATGATGCTTGATTCTCATCTTTGAAAACAAAGAGAAAAAAAAATTGTAATCCTGCCATGTTTTGATCCCTGTTGAATTATGCTCTCGAACCATAAAAATCAATCATCAAAAGTGCAAAAGTTAAAGCCTAGTAATAACAGATGATAATGATACGAGGGGCCAATTTTACATCTTGAAAGGAAAGAAAACTCGAGGGGTAGGGGCGTCATACATCTTCATGTAAGGAGAAAGCAAACCTCGCAAAAAATCAAATTAAAATAAAGCAACAAGCAAACAAACCAGCATCAAAGTCATCATCTCACTGAGCAAAAGCAACACAGCAAATCGTGAACGGATCACGACACACATACGATAAGGCAGCTGGCCTCTGCCGGTTACTGCCATAATGAAACTTGACCATAATTAATGAACAGTGTGAACAGTGCTGGTCCCAGCTTTCGCCCGGGCGTATTACAGTTAAAAACTTGGCATAATGTACACGACTTTAAAAAGTACTATCAGCTGTAATGTTCGCTTTCTGAAACCCACCCCCCCCAGCTCCATTTGGTATTTCTACTGAACTCTTTTAGGCCATTATGTACCGCACCTCGGTTACGATATATATTCAAAATCCTGGGTCCGGAGAAAAGACATCAAACCAAGGTTTTACTGTACTTATTATCAGGGTGCTTCATGAGTGAGACCGGCGGGTGTGAGGAAAATGAAATGTCTTCATCGCTGCTTGGCATAAAGACAAACAGCTGCTCAGATGTACAATGCCCTTTACGTTTATGTTTCCGATCCAGCGGCCGTCTGAGTTCTAGCCCTCCGGCCTGAAAACAGCGTCCAAAACTTTGAAATTTTTCTTTTCATTGCAGTTTCTTCACCATCTGTGGCATCTGTTGCATGCGCTTGAGAAATATACGAAATCCAAATTTGAATGCTAAAATTAGAAGTAAAAAAAGATACGTAATGGTACGAGATCTATGGCACTCGCAAAACTTCATAAGGTCATATGATGCGGGCAGTACTGCATACAGACGTGTCTCAAAGGCCGCTAAAAGTGACTTGCGTCTGTGTGCAATACTGCGCGCGATGAGTTCAAAAGACACACATTGCTGGCCCAGTTGTTAAAAGAATGCAACAGTTTTCTCTCTCCTTACTTTAAAATATTGCTTTTTGGGCTTAGAACAGTTGAACAGCTTGCCAAAGACAAATAGCCTGTATATGAAACGTCAAGCCTGCTGACAAAATGAGTTACTTCTCGGATTCAAGCCTTAAGGAAATAGATACATCACGTTTATAGGTGAAGTTTTTACAATTTATAAGTACGAAATAATAAAAGATGGGTTAAAGTAAAAAAAAAATGTCATCAATAGAAAATCTACAAATCTGACCCGCATGTTGATTTTTGGCCAATATCTGTGTTTGAGGATTGTCAGAAGTAACTCATTTTGTCAGCTGCGCGCCTCACAAAGGGTGACAAAAAGGTCGAGGGCTTGTCCTGTACACAGGGGAGGGAAAAAAAGATCAAACGCTCAATCCAATAAGCAAGAAAGAGAAAAAATGAACCAACATGACGACAACTGAAATGTGACCAGCCGAGCATGGTCGGACACAAAACTTGAACCTGGTCACAGCAGGATTCAAACTCTGAAGCCAGAAAATATAAAGATCATGGTGCCTCTCGCGCCAGGAATCACAAAACTTGAACCTCGTCACAGGAGGATTCAAACTCCGAAGCCAGAAAATATAATGATCATGGTGCCTCTCGCGCCAGGAATCACAAAACTTGAACCTGGTCAGAGCAGGATTCAAACTCCGAAGCCAGAAAATATAAAGATCATGGTGCCTCTCGCGCCAGGAATCACAAAACTTGAACCTTGTCACAGCAGGATTCAAACTCCGAAGCCAGAAAATACAATGATCATGGTGCCAGGAATCAAACTCCAAAGCCAGAAGCCTGAACTGAACGTGATAAGTCCTACACCTCCTGTGACGCACAAAAATTGTACTTTGTTTTCTTTCTTTCTTTTTTTTTTTTGCGCATCATATTCTACTGATGTCGAATCCGCGCAAAGGTCACATGCACCACTATGAACAGGGACAAAAACTTTTTTTCTCGTATCTCTTGGTAGAGACGTAGACCAAGCTAGGGTGACACGAACACAATCTACTGTCACTTCTTACAGCCACAAGACAGCTTCTTCTCACAAATAATCCCATTATTAAAAAAATATAAAAAAAAGAAAATGAAATTTTTGCTCCTTGATCATTCTGCTCAGATATAATACACAAAAGAAAACGAGAGAGCAATGCAAATTTTATACAGATTTTTTCGAGAAATGTACACAGACTTTCTTTCTCTCCGGTGGGAATGAGGGCTGTACTGCTTCAACATTTCTCAAGTCAACAAGAGAATGGAGTTTAAAAAAAAAAGAGAGAGAGAGAGAAAGAAAGAGAGAGAGGGAGAGAGAATTAATCTCACTATACGCTCCCTCCAAAGCATATATAATACTTCAACAGTATCGAATAAGGGAGCAAAATCTAACTGGATTGTTTCCCCTCTACAGGACTTCACAAGACACACGATTCATTATAAACATATTTCACAGTACTTAACTTCTGATTGAAGTTTTAAAAAAATAAGTAAAAGTACATACATACATCTCACCACCCACTTCCAACACAGCAGGCAGATTTCTTTCATCATCATAAGGGAGCGAAATTAAATGGATTGCTTCACCTCTAGAGACTTCACAATACACGTAAAAACACATTTCACTTTGCCTTATCGCTCAAACTTCGGAAGGAAGTAAAAAAAATTACAGCTCACCAAACACTCCCCACACAGCTGATTAAGATATTCTTTTTTCAACAGTATCGAACACAGAGCAAAAACTGGCTGGTTTGCATCACGTCTAGATATTTCCTAAAACGCAGAAATGTATTTCACGTCACACACACATATATGTTATATATATATACCCTATCGCTTCAACTTCCGAAGCATCCAGAGTTTGAGGAACAATACTTTTACAAAAACAAAAACACAGAAAAAAACCCAACCCCCCCCCCCCCCCCCCAAAAATAAAAAATCAGTTGGAGCATTTCACACAAACAAAAGATTACTTGATCATTATACAATCTAGATGAGGTGATATTTGAGTCAGTCAGAAAAAAAAAACTTCACACTCCTAACACTTTCCCACTCCTGTACAAATCTTCAGAGGAAAGGAGAGTAAAAAAACCCCAAAACAACTAAAAAAACCCAACCCAACAGATTCTGAGATAGAATCTGGCAACAAAAGCAAAGTCTCTACTACAAAGGTAAGAAAAAGATAATAACTTGATAATGTTGATAATTTTATATTACAAAAATAGTGATGATAATCATCAAAATAACAACAATAGTACTTATATCGACACCAATAATAAGTTTGAGCTTTCAACTTTTTCCAACTGTGCTCAAGACTTATCATAGAGGCATAACGAGTAAATGCAATGCAAGCCATAACAAACTGATTTAATTAAAGCCTAAAAAAAAAATGATTGAATTCAAGCTTCTCTCCAATTTGATTGATTAAAACAAGAAAACTCATGACATTAACTGGCTCAAAGATTAGCACCAGCATACAGCTTGAACATTTACATGGCAAAATATGCCTACAGACGATGTAATATACCTTTAGCATCCCTTTTAAATATTATTCGATTAAAAAAATAAAATAAAAATAATCCCATGACCTAAAAAAACGATGACGGAAGAAGCTAAGTTAACAAAACATCTCATGATGTAAAAAAAACAATGAGGGGGAAAAAACTAAGTTATTGTGCCTCTTTCACGTAAGTTTTCGGGAAGAATCCACATCTGCCGTCTATCTCCCCCTCCCACCAGTTCTCGTCAGACTTGGCGATCAGACGGATCAGGTCGCCTTTCTTCAGTTCCAACTCCTCTTGATTGGCTGGGGCAAAGTCGTACATGGCTTTGAAAAACTGAAATACAAATTTAAAGAACAAAAAACGTTCAGGGGAGGGGAAAAATTAACTGCTTATGTGTGGATTTTATTGGAAAGGGTTGATTATAGGTACCAAAAATGTCAGCTTTCAGTTGCCAAGGACTCTCAAGCCTTAAGTCACCAAATATTTCCGTATATGGCTTTGAAAAACTGAAATACAAAATTAAAAAAAAAAAAGTTCAGGGGAGGGGAAAAATTAACTGCTTAGTAAATTTGTTTTTATTAGTATATGGTGGTTGCTTGTAAGGACAGGCGGGTTAACCCAGATTTTCGGGGGGGGGAAATCTCGACCTAAACCAAAAGTGGGCATCGCCCTAACTATAGAAGAAGTTTGGTTTCATTGGTGTGTATATTTATTTGGTTATAGAGAAAACTCTCCTTGTATTTTAAAGAAATTGAACAAGGGTCCAAAAACTTTACCTCCGATTTACTCAAAACAGCATTTTCTGGGAAAGCCCACTTGTGCTTAAAGGCAACCATACATGAGTAAAGAGACAACAGACAGACCAAAAAAATGCACTGAATGGAGACCAAGAGCTATAAAAAAGATCAGTTTTTTTGTTTTAGTAAAGTTTTTAGTAACAGCGCTCACAATTGCATGAGGTCATATAAGCGCCAAGTGGTGGATGTCAACAGAGAAATCTTTACAGGAAATCAGACTTACTCTGGTCACCTCTTTAGCTTCAACAGCACAAAGTCTGCTTCGATTATCAAGGCACCCCGAAAATAGCAGTTCACAAGAGTGTGACAAACATACAAAAGAAGTAGAAGAAAAATGACGATAGTAAGGATTAGGAAAACAAAAGAAGCAGTTCCCTGTTGCAGTTCAGGCACAGTTATGAGCATGACATTGATGAATCAACCCATCTACAATTCTACTGTGCATTAGAACAGGTTTTAATGTCCCCCCTTTGGGAATGGCCAAAAGACACTTGAACTTCAGTCAGTGGCACCGCCCTAGGGGGTGGAAAAACCAGACCCTAAACCGCAAGATGAAATCAGAGCAGACAGGACATAGAAAACACCTGACAAAACAGAGTGGAGGTTATTGCCTTGTTTTAGTAAGAGTTTTACTGCACTTGCGACACAATAAGGTCACATAAGTGCCGAAGAATAGATGTGTTACAAGAGAGAAGCATACACAAAAAGAAGGAGGGGAGATAGGATGGATGATAGACGTTTGATAGGAAAGAAGGAACAAACCACACTAGAGCACTCGCCAACCACCCAAGTTGGAGGAATGCATCCTGCAGTGGACAAACAATGCCAAGAAAGAAAGAAGAATGAGTAAAGAAAAGCACAATAACCAGTGAGGAAAAGGCCGCAAATATTTAGTGACTTAAGGCTTGAGTGTCCTTGGCAACTGAACACATAAATGTATTTTTAAATGGACATAAAATGAGTCAAGCCAAAAAACCCCCCCAAAATTCAATAAACTTTGCCAAACTGGCAGGAAAATGGCGGTATCTTTGATTTCATAAGTTTGACAAGCATCAGATTTCACCACAATGTCTCACATGCTGCAGCCTTATTTCAAAGAACTTGTGAGGGCATCAGAGCTGATGTCGGCAGTCAACCATTAACCATTATTTTCACTCCCGTGGAGCGCAAAAGATTGAAAACACAAAAAGATTTCTACACGATCAGGAACTTAAACAAATGCACTGCCACTGCCAGTGAATAATGCAAATAGGAAAGGGTAAACCGCTTCACTGCTGCTCGGCGTACAATGTACGTCCATAAATTGGGCGACGTACAGTGTACGCCCGGCAATATCGCTGTTTTCTTTCGTTTCCTAATCAGCTGGTAATTGCAATTCAGCATCGAGAGTGGGCTCCCCAGAAAGCTCTTTTCTTCCCGAGTTAGAGAAGTTTTAGTTTGCCCTAGTTAGACCAATAATGACGGAAATAGCGTGAATTACAGTGTCACTGATCAGTCACTCTGTCTCTTCACAGTTCTAACGTCTCACTCTAGCTCCGAGCTACGGCTGATCACTCGCGACGTATGCTCTCAGCGTATCAAGCTATCGAAGAAATTTTTGCTGATGATGATAGCGCTTCATTCATTTCCCTTCAGAATATTGACATTGTTATGTATTTGATTCACTACCACAGAGTAAATAGCACTCTAAAAGGTTCATCCGTTTGAGTGCTATTCCTGGAAACAAGGTCAGCATAGGGCGGGAAGTATAGGTCAGCAGTGAAGGGGTTAAGATGGAGTAGAATTTTATGGTAACTTACCTCCCGCTTCATGTCCTTTAGATGCATTATCCTCCTGGGATCACCAGAAACATTTTCAGTGCGATATCGTTCCACCAATTGGTTGATGGAGAAAGAAGAAGTGGTCCAAATGTAAAATTTGTTGTTCGCGTCCCTGAGAATTTTGAAGTGCTGTACTGACTCCTCGTGCCTGTGTTGAAGAGTTTTTGTTTGTTTTAGTAAGTGTTTTACGGCACTTGCAACGCAAGGTCATATAAGTGACTAAGATTAGAGGTGTTACAAGAGAGTAACAGACACAAAAAAGAAGGAGAGATAAGGACGACAGATGTTTTTAAAAATTTTTTTTATAGTAGACGGTTTTACGGCGCTCGCAACTGCATAAGGTCATATGAGTGCCAAGGGGTGGGTGTCAACAGAGAAGTCTTTACAGGGAATCAGACTTAGACTGCTCACCTCTCAAGCTTCAACAGCAAAAGGTCTACTTCGACTATCAAGGCACCTCAAAATAGCAGGTCACAAGGGAGTGACAAACATACAAAAGAAGTAGAGAAAAATGATAATAGTAAGGATCAGGAAAGAAAAAGCAGCAGTTCCCTGTTGTAGATAAGGCACAGTTATGAACGTGACATGAATCAGCCCATTAACAATTCTACTATGCTTGAACGAGATATATCCCCCCTTTGGGAATGGCCTAAAGACACTTCAGTCAGTGGCACTGCCCCGGGGGGTACAGATGTTGGATAGGAAAGAAGGAGCAAACCACACCAGAGCACCCACCAACCACCCACGAGCCATTTCCATACTCACTTCACGGATAAAGAAAACCCATTTGAATCTGTTTCTGCTTTGCGGACAACAAAGTTGCCGTCCTCGTGAATGAAGGAACCAACGCAGTTTTTCTTGAGCAGCATCGCTTCGGCATCTGCCCGAGTCATTGGGTTCTGGAACCATCTGTAGGTAGAGGAATGAGTTTGCTTGACATTTGAGAAAAGAGAACCACATTGATACAACATGCTTGGAATTGGATGGGGTGCCTGCAGAAGTTCAAGACTTAGTGGGAGGAGCAGGAGGCTATGGAATCAAACATTGCTTGGAACCGTCAGCATCTACACACTTCGAGATGTGCTTTTTCAGGGGACGGAGCGCTTATGGAGATGTCCCTTGTGCAGTGATGTCGGTCCTTCACACAAGTAACACAAGTATTTACAACAGTGGTTATTTATTTCCTGGCAAAAAGTAAGGAGAGAGGAAGGCAAAGAAGGAAAGAGGAGGACAACATCACAGAGCGGACAGGGAAGACGAAGGGTGACAATCTGAGGAAAGCAGAGGACAGAGAGAAATGTCGAGAGCTGGTTGTCAGAGGCAGTGGTGCCCCCACAGTTGCCCCAATCACGGGACAGAAGAAAAAAAAAAAGTAAGACAGATGGACAGAAACAGCAGTGGGCCAGTACAGAAGTAACACCTACCGCGGGCTACCTCCAACTACCCACATGGATGAAATGAGGATTTTGCACGAATTTAAAACCTCATATCAACAAGAGAATCAACATGATCACATTAATTTCTTTGATAAGGGTCATTTGTCAAAAATGGTTGAAAGCGCGTGTTGCTACTGATTCCATTTCGGGAGAATGTTGCCATCTGGCAAATTTACGTCTTAATTGGATGCTCTAAACTTAAAATATTAGTAGTAATAGTAGTACATTTCATGTCGCAAACTTCTCTTTCAAGCACTAAAATTTGACTTGTTAACACAGAAAGGTCTTGTGATGAAGACATCGTCCCCCCCCCCCCCCCCCCCCCCCGAAAAAAAATATAAAAAATCCGGAGACTTTTGCTGTGTAACTGATCTCACACAAACAAAGCAGCTTGCTGTTCCGATGACCTAGTGGTCCTCGTCTTTCAACAAGATGTGCCCACAAGTTGTACAAGGTTTATTTTTCATACACAGTTGAAATTTGAAATTGTCCAAGAAAATTGTCGAGGAGAAAGGGGTCGTCTTAGACAGATGGATGTCTTTGACAGTGTTATAATATTTCTAAAAACTGAATGGAGAAAATAAGTGGCTGTTTGCACAGGTAACTGCCTTTGACAGGTGGCCTTTTGCACAGAGACTGCCTTTGACAGGTGGCCGTTAGAGTGAGCAGCTTTGATTGTATACTGGTGAAAAGCTGAAGTGACTTGGCCTAAAACAATTTAATAATAATGTTGATAATTATTACAGAGCCAATACTCCCATCTGAACACAGATCTAGAGGTGCTTTACATTATATAGATTCTAGTACGTACGAATTAATATTGAATAATACTTTACTTTACATACTGTCAAAAATTAATCTTTGCTCATATGCACACACAAAAGAAATCACACACACACTCACAAATACACACACCATCCACACACAAACACACACATGGTACACTGTCTAATGTAAAAGAGAAAAAATGAGCTCTAAATTATGGTTTCTAGGGTAACATTTGAGAATTTTTATTTCAACTCACTCATTAGGTTCCATTTTGATATATGCAGCAGGAATAAAACCCGAATTTGGCCCCAACACTGCTTTGTACCAGCCATCTTCCTCCATATTCACAACCTGAAGAGAAGAGAGAAAAATAAAACACAAACTTCATTGACCAGTTTCTTTTTGCCATATTATATATATATATCATTTCCAAAATGAAAAGGCCAGCTGTACCTTAGCCTGCCAGTCTAGCCATACTTATGACCTATTGACCTAAACCTGTTGAGAACGCATGTCAGTAGGGCACCTTTTGGTTTCTTCTCAAACAAAAATACTTTAGGAGCTGCATTCTAAAATTTTATTTACAGTTCAGTATTTTTTTTTACACGTCAAACAAGATGGCTATTACTATAAATATCGGCCAAAGGCGTTTAGTTGTCCTTCTCTGGCTATCCGCTTCAATAACTACATCATAAGACATGAAGATTTGATTAATTGGAATTTCTCAGAATGAGAAGAGAATACATTGGATTAGATTAGAAGCTTGTTCTTTTTATTTTAATGGCATTGACCTGAAAAACACACATATTAGGCCTGTTCTTCTCAGCCATTTAGAGTAGAGAGAGAGAGAGAGCACTCTTGTCCATAAAAAACTATAACATTATTTTGAGTTTGAGCACCAGACGCACAAAACCAGCACAACCTCTGTCTCTATGTGCTAAGTGTACAGTACAGAATTATTAGATTATCTAGCAACTGACCCAAAATCTGAGCTCTGAAGCACAAGTGTTTCAGGCTCAGGGACACGCGTCTCAAAGGGTTAAGACCATTTAAGTGGTTAAGACTTAAAATCTAATCTCCAGTTAGTGGAAAGGAGTGGCTATAATATTATCTTTGTCTTATCAAACTTGAAGTAGAGATCTAGACCAGGAAGTTGTTCCACATCTGGATGTATACTTTAACTCAACATTCACAGAAACAGTAAAATTGATAATTCAGTGACTTTATATACTTGGCAGAACATTAAGATTAAAACAAGCTGCTAAGAGCTATTATAAACAGAACATTGTACACTTACACAGAGTCGGTCTCCTCTCCGAAAGCTCATCTCATCAGGCTGATTTGCGGTGAAGTCCCATAGAGCTACCGCTTCCATGATTCGTTCGTAGTTTGTAAGCCGTGTACCAAACCTTTGACTGGAGTATTCGTACCCAGTAAAAATAGCTGTATTCAGCCGATTAATTTGAGTATCTCAGCAGTTGTGAAAAATCGCGCATCGACGAACACAAAAGCAATAATGTGTCTCATAACAAGTTTGTCTACGCAGTTTCTACGCGTTCCTCTCCCCTTTCGTGTTGTCTTCCTGTTACACTCTGCTGTTACACGACTGTACCAGTACGCCGGAAAGGCCCACGGTGCTTACTTCCGTTTTTCATCACGATTACAAACAAAATTAGCCCAGCTGTCGACTAAAGAAAAATAAACCAACAACAAACAACTCCATGATAATAGTTGTACTTATAGATATTAGAATTGAAACACGTGCTTTATATACCCCTGTCTTTGATGATGATAGTTTAAATAAAGACTTCTCAGCATTAGCTTTTTAAAAGACAAAAAAATCGCTCTTACTAATTGAACCATCAGTCTCACTTTTTAATGACCTAAACTTATTTTTTCTTTTCGAGCAAAAAAACCCAAACAAATACGTTACTGCAACTTTTGATTATGGTTTCTATTGCTTTCAGCTGGACATCTGCCCCATTCTATTTTTCAACATTGATATTTCATGCTGCGGTCGTCTTTTATAACTGGCTACGTTTTTTATGCTGACACCGTAAAGCCGAGTGCTGCGCAGCGTTGTTGCGGTCGGAACTACACAACTAGTGGCACTACACACATGAGTGACACAGTGCGAGTGTGTACACGCGCGTGCTCTCAGTAATCGCAGCTGATTGCATTCTGAAAGTAGGCTTGTGGTGGACAGTGAGAGACTGCAGGCTGCACCCATCACGTTTGAGGGGCAAATTTTTTGTCACGTTTCTCAGATTTTATTATTAACGGACACGTCTCAAAGCCCGCACTGAGCTTGACGGACTTCTACTTCTCTGAATGAGGCAGGCCTAGGCCAAAGAAGTCAAAGTCTAAAGTTTTAACGAAAGTATAAGTTTGAGACACTTTCAGCTGGGTGACTCAGTTCTCTGCACTGCAGTCACTGCTCAAGTCTAGTAGATCCACTGCACTCATGAAACAATTTTCATATTCAGATAACATTTAAGATATTTAGCGTTGCCTTATAAGAGATTAATAACAACAAAACAAAAGTGAAAGCGTTAGCCTTGGATGTTGGCTTCATTGTGAAGTTGGAGAAAAATGCCTTTGAATCATGAATCTTTTGCTTTCAAGTACACTCTTTCTGCTACAGCTGCAGTTGTCGCTGAATCTGGTAAGACGACCTCTAGATCTAAATCTATAAATCTATACTTGATTATTGATTTTTAACCTATCATCTGGGAAATACTTAATTTAAAAAAACAACAACTACTCAAGACTAGATTCTAAACTTCTAAAAGTCCTGAGGCATGCTGGCTAAGGTGATTTGCTTTCTGCACCCCCCCCCCCCCCAAAAAAAAAGGGGGAAAACCAAATGAACCCCATGCTCTTCCTGAGGCTTTACTTGACTATTGCTAACATACATCATATATATTGTATTTTCGAATTTTTATTTGTGGTGAACCTAAGAACATTGCAAGTGCTTCAACCCTCTTGTCACAGTCACTTTTTAATCTACTAATTATTTCATGTGTATTCTGTTTACTTATTTACATATTTGTAAAAATTCATATTTAAAATATAATTTATTTATTTGTAATTTTTATTCTTATAACTTATATGCTCTCTCTGGATAGCAGAACCTAACACTGCAAGACTTCAATTAGTGAGAATGTGGTGTCTCGACGGTCACTGTTTCAATAACTGAATTGTAAAAAAAAAAAGAAAGAAAATGTGTATTTTACTGCATGTTCAAAGGATTGTGTAGAAAATTAAGAGAAAACAATTTTGAAAAACAAAATGATGTTTTAGGCACTAGCAGAGACTAATGGGTCACACATTTTTAGTTTCAGTTATCTTTAAAAGTTTTTATTTCGAGAATATATACTAATGCACTTCTTTATTTTTGCCAACTCTGTTTGAATGTGTATTCGTTATTTTTAATTTCTTTTTAAAAGCGTTTATTTTTTTACCTGACAGTCACATACCCTCTGGATTTGACAAAGACACGCTTACAGATCCAAGGGGAAGTGTCGAAGCATGCAGAAGGGTCGTCTCACTCGCGTCCTCACAGAGGCATGCTTGCCACAGCTGCTGGGATTGGTATGTGTATAATACATCTATACTATATATATAAGGTCGCTTTTAGGGACGAGAGGGCTATAACCCATATTTCGGGGGTTTCCAGAAATTTTGACGTACCAAAAGTGGGCATTGCCCTGCCTATAGAAGTTTGGTTTCATTGGTGTGTATATTTTGTTTGGCTATAGATAAAACTCTCCTTGTCTTTTAAAGTAAAGAAACTGAACAATAGGCAATAACTTAATCTTTGATTTTCTCAAAACAGCATTTTTCGGGACAGCCCACTTGTGCTTAAAAGCGACCATATGAGGGGCTGAGATGAAAAACCCGCTACATTCATTTTAACACTTTTGAGAAAATCGTCTCTTTTAAATGCTGCTATACGCACAAATATATATGAGTTAAAAGATTTTTTGGTGGCTTTTATGAAGTATGTGTTGGGTTTGGGCCGGAAACACTTTGTGCATCTGATAGCCTGTAAAAATGTGCATTTTTAAAAGCAAAAAAATCTCGATTTTTTCTAAAATTTCGCTTAGCGGGTTTTGCATCTCACCCCCTCATATATAACATTATATCTTTATAGGATTGTTTAGATGCTGGATGGTTCTTCTTTTTTGAGTGGGTCTTTATGGATGAGATTGACAGATAAAGTCATTAACAGGGAAAAGTATTTGATGAGAGCCATACTGAACCCAGTCGGAGATGAAGTTGGAAAGCGCGGTGGTAATGGATTGGACATACCCTCAGGAAGCCAGGCAGCTGTATGACAACAAAATTAATGCGTTGGATTGGAATCCCAGGGTAAGATCAGGTCAAGAGGAGGCCATATGGAGCCTGGGAAAGAGTCACAGAGAATGATGAATAGAAAAGTGGAAAGACATGAAACGATGTCAGAAAGCTGGCCCAAGATAAGGAAAAATAGAAAGAGTTTGTCGGCGGCTATACCCTGATCCAGGAAGAGTGAGAAAAGCAATGAAGATGGTGATTTGTCTTTCTCATTTATAAACTTTATTGAGATGAAGGATTAACCATGTGAGAAGACCAGACTGGTGCTGTTTCTTTAAATTGTTACAGACTTAGAAGTTAATTTGCAACATTTTTTTACAGGCAAGTGAATCAGTAGAAAAGCTATTGATTGATTAGTATTCAGTGTTCTTAGAGAGTTCTTCCATTTTCACTCTGTTTGGAAAATTAAAGTGATACCGTTCATGTGAATGTATTTTTAGAAGAAATATAAAAAAGCACACATCTGTGTAAGGATGAATGTTGCTTTTTCTTTTTATATGGTCATTTTGTTAACAGCTCTCTGTTGGAATTTGTGTGTATGTGTTGCATATCATGTCACTGGTTTGAAAATAGAACTATTACTTTTATCATAATATTGCAGTCCAAACTAATTTGCATAAGTATGTGTATGTCAGGTATTTTGCTTATGATTTTGTTCCAGAAACGTCTTTTTACTAATGGCTGTTTTTGTCTCTTAACAGCAAAGGAGGAAGGTGTGCGGAAATTATGGCAAGGAGTAACCCCGGCATTGTACAGACACGTTGGTATGTCCTCAGTACATGCTCATAATATTGAGAGCTTAAAAGTAAATTTTTGTCAGGACTTTCGAAGTTTTTCGGAGTGACCGTTATTTTTAGTTATCAGCTTCTAGTCAGTTGCTAGGTGAGTATACAATGCAGTATTGATGATGACTATTGAGAGACTGGGAAAGCTCTTGATATGTTGTTCGTCCTTCTCATTTGAAGATGACCATGACTTCACAAATTGGTCTGTTGACGGTTACTGTGAGTCCGGAGATGGCTGATTAGTCCTATTCGGGCTCGAAAGGTTCGCCCACATTGTGGGCACGGGTAGTCTGCTGTTGGACTTGTGGTGGAGGCAGGTCTGGACTTGCGCACGTTGCTCTTGATATAATCTTTATACAGATACATACCATACAGTGTCACGTTATATGATAAATCCTTTTTTTTTTTTTTTTTTTTAAAATAAAGAAAATACCACCCCCGGGGCAGTGCCACTGACTGAAGTATCTTTAGGCCATTCCCAAAGGGGGGACATTTCTCATTCAAGCATGTAGAATTGTACATGGGCTGACTCATGTCACGCTCATAACTATGCCTGATCTACAACAGGGAACTGCTGCTTTTTCTTTCCTGATCCTTACTATTGTCATTTTCTTCTACTTCTTTTGTATGTTTATCACTCTCTTGTGACCTGCTATTTTGGGATGCCTTGATAGTGGAAGCAGACCTTGTGCTGTTGAAGCTAGAGAGGTGAGCAGACTAAGTCTGATTCCCTGTAAAGACTTCTCTCTTGACACCCACCCCTTGGCGCTCATATGACCTTATGCAGTTGCGAGCACCGTAAAACCCTCTACTATAAAAAAAAAGAAGAAGAAAATACAATGGAATGAATATACAGCACAGCTTCGGAGGAGAAGACTTACAAAAAAAGATGTCTACAGTATTACAATGACACTGTCAAAAAGTCCACCTGTTTAAGACAACCACTTATCTCCTGAACAATGGGTGACCATCATGGATAATTTCACCTTCACGTGATCAGAACAAAATAAGGAGGAAACTTTCTATCTTTTCAATAATGTTGAACTTACTGATTTGCCAAGCATTTAACCCTATCCGTACACCTGGGGTCATTTTGTACCCCCAGGGTTGTATTCTTCACATTTTAGAATACTTCTAGCACGAAGATCTCTTTGAAACGTTCAGTATTTCTCCAAAAATCATTTTGACGGACTGCTATGCAAAGCGTACGGATCGGATTAACGAGTAAATTTCCTCTTTGGAAAGTGGGAGCACAGAGTTCTCCACATCATATTGATACGATAGTAAAACACAACGTACGGATAGGGTTAAATAGATACTTTCATTCAGCTTTTATATTATTATTATTTTTATATAATCCGTGAATGTATGGCAACAAGTGTGAGTGACACAACACGACCACAGTTTTTGACTGAATCAAAAACGTTTTAACACAGCTGTAATATTTTAATGCATAACTTTGTGTTGACAGGTGGTTGTTTCTCGTGGCGTAGCATATATGAGGCGTGCTGACAAAATGAGTTACTTCTCGCAATGCACAAATGGAGATATTGGCCAAAAATTGACATTAGGGTCAAATTCGTAGATTTTTTAAATTGATGCCATATTCTTTAACGATAATCTGTCTTTTATTATTTCATACTTATGAATTGAAAAAAACTTCACCTGTAAGCGTAATGTATCTATTTCCTTAAGGTTTGAATGCGAGAAGTAACTCATTTTGTCAGCTCGCTTCACATATATGTTATATGACACCGTCGATTTATTAGAAGGGCCTTGTAAAAAGTTTTTATGTTTATTTACTTTCACAAAGATAGTGTGCTGTAACCAGCTCTGATGCGAGAGTGAAAACGAATTTGAAATGATATGACACTAAAATATGTGTGATCAGAAGGGCTAAGAAAATGACATGATACTGCTTAAATCATAGATTTATTAAGTATTGGAGTTCTATTGATGAAATCACTTATCACAATTAATGTTGAAGGAATCACTTACATTCTACGCGGGCCTGTCACTTGGAAGAATAATATATTTGATGTTTTCAACTTGTTAGTTTTTTCCACGTTATTTTTCTCCCTGATTTTGGTAACTGTGTGTATTCTATCTTCTTTCCGCAGTTTACTCCGGTTGCAGAATGAGTTTTTATGAAATATTACGGGAGAGAGTCTTCAAAAAGAACCCTGATGGAACCTTTCCTCTATGGTAAGTTGACTTATACTCTTTGCAGATGTGTGCGTTAACTATGATATAATGTTATCTATCCTCTGACTTTTATTCATTATGGAAACTATTTATCAAATGAGTGTTTTATATGATGTGATGTTGGCCAATGGCCTTAAACACTGAATCGACTTACTTACTATCCTTTGACTTTCAAAACTCACCAGCTGGTCACTTGATGTGCTGACTGTGAAGAAAATAGAAAATTATGCTTTCAATGCTCATTTTCTTTAAAATCTTTTTTATGTAAGTTACTTTTTAAATTTCATAACTATTATTTAGAGTTGTCTGACTAGTATTCACAGGTTACTGAGATAAACAATTTGATTTACTCTGTAAGATCATCACTCTTCAGTCAGACCTGATCTGAACAGTGGGTAGTTGGCGGGTGCTCTGGTGTGGTTTGCTTCTTCTTTCCTATTGAACATCTATCGTCCTTATCTCCCCTTTTTCTTTTTTATGTTTGTTACTCTCTTGTAACACCTCTAATCTTGTGGCGCTCGTATGACCTTATACACTTTCGAGCGCCGTAAAACCTGTACTAAAAAAAAAATGATTTAACAGCCACCTGTATAAGACACTGGCCTGCCCTAACGGCCACCTGTATAAGACTATAACCTGTGTAACATTGAATACAGTCAATCCTGCTCTTATATATAGCCATCTGACCAAGACAATCACCTGTACAAATGACCTCCTTACACTTTCTCCCTATATATATGCAGTCGAAATTGTGTGTGGTGTCGGTGGCCTAGTGGTTAGGCTACCAGACTCGTAATCCTGAGATTGCGGATTCGGGGGTTCGAGCTTCAGCTTGGTCCAACATTGTGTCCTTTGGAAAGGCACTTTACAAGAATTTCCTATTTGGTTTGGTCTTTTCGGAGATGGATGTTAAACTCGAAGGTCCCGCCTTTTAAATAACCTAACAGTGTTGATAGGGGTGTTAAACCCATACCATTTCACCATTATTTTTTTTCCTGTCGAAATTGTCTAAGACAGCAACCCATTGTGGAGGAGAAAAGTGGCCATTTTACGCTGTGTCATTCTAATGTAAAAAAAGCACAAGATGGGAAATGGAAAGTAGCAGCTTGTACAGGTGATTGTCTTGGACAGGTGGCTATGAGAGCAGGTTCGACTGGGTTCAATGATAAACATGTTGTTATCTTACACAGGTGACTGTCTTCTACGGGCGGCTGTTAGAGCATATTATAGTCTTATACAGTGGGCCATTAGAGCATGTTATAGTCTTATGCAGGTGGCCATTAGAGCGGGTTGGACTACATTTTAACACAATGCCCCCAGGGGATGCCGATTGGCGACAGTAAGAAGGCCATCCCTTTTCCCATCGAGACGCCGATCGGCGACGGTGTGATATAGCGTGTACCGCACCTGTATCCTGGTCCGTGGGGATAAGTGTTGTGCACTCACGTGCTGCGTGAGTGAAAATTGTCAATGATACCATTTGAGACGTCCACCTGTCTAAAACAACCATTTTTCTCTTGGACAATGGGTGATGACCGTTTTGGACAGTTTTGAACTATGTTTTCACTTCTCTTCTCTCCAGGAAAGCATCGCTCTCAGGTCTTCTTGCTGGTGCTGCGGGTCAGTTTATTTCTAGCCCAACGGACCTGGTCAAAGTTCGAATGCAAATGGAAGGAAAACGACGTCTGGAGGGTAAACCTGTCAGGTAGGGAAGACTCGATATTGTTTTAGGAATGATGATAATGATAAAGGTGAAGTAGGTTTGAGCAGTTCTGACTCATCCTGGTATGTATATATAGAGTTAGTTACAATAGTACTCACTCATCCTTACAGTGTGTAAAGATAAAGTAGGTCTAGATAGGCCCATCCTCACAGTATGTAAAGATAAGATTGGTGACAATTGTGCTCACCCATCCCGGTGTGTGAAGGTAAAGTTGATTTAAATTGTGCCCATCCTCACAGTATGTAAAGATAACTTAGGTTTGTTCAGTGCCCTTCCATCCCAGTCATCATCATCTAGTGCCAGATCTGCGACAGACATCGGCGATCATGATTTTCCATTCATTCCTTTGCTCGGATGCTCTAAAAAAAGCTACGTTTCCCTGATTTTTCCCTGTTACCCATTTGTTTAGGTTCCCTAAGTATGTTGTTCTGGGCCTACCCCTGCCTCGCTTGCCCTCAATTTTGCCAGTGAGAGCTAGATGTTCAAGACCCTTATGTCTATTCAGGTGTCCCAAAAACTGCATTTGTCGTTTCCTGATTGTTTTTAACATTGAGTGTCCCACGTGGGCTTCATCAAGCACTACCTCATTTGATTTCTTTTCCTTCCATGATGCTCTTAGCAGTCTCCTAAGAAACCACATTTCTGTTGCCTCTATTTTATTTTCACTGTCTTAAGTGATTGTCCAGCATTCACAGCCATATAGAAGGGTTGACCAAACATAGCATTTCAGGACTTTCATTTTGGTGTTCATGGAGATGTTTGTATTTTTCAGGATTGGGCTCATTTTATTGAAACTAGCCTTAGCCATTGCAGTTTTCCTTTTTATTTCTGTTGAAGATTTGGCATCAGATGTTATCATATATCCTAGATATTTACACTGTTGGACTTGTTTGATCTTTTCACCTTTGCTAATGAGATTACAACTAGGATTTGCTGCTTTTTTGGATATTACCATGTATTCTGTTTTCTTTACATTCAACAATAATCCTTTACGTTCACTTTCTGTTACAACAGTATCTCGAAGCATTTGAAGGTCCTTTTCGGAGCCTGCTATTAAAACCGTGTCATCTGCATACCTGATATTATTAATATTTTCTCCATTTACTTTGGGGCCTGGACATTCTTCTATGTTTCTAAGGATTGTTTCACTGTACATGTTAAAGAGGTCTGGTGACATAACACATCCTTGCCTCACTCCTCGCCCAATCTGCTTATATTCACGTTATTCTCCATTAGTTCGTACAGCAGCGTTTTGGTCCCAGTACAAATTTCTGATAATTCTTAGGTCTTTTCCATCTATGTCTAGCTTTTCCAGTATTTTAAATATTTCATCATGTCTAACTTTATCGAACGCCTTTGAATAATCTATGAAGCATAAATACAGATCTTTCTGTGCTTAAATACATCTTTCCATTAACATTTGTAAGGTGAATATAACATTTCTGGTGCCCTCACAGTATGTATAGATAAAGTTGGTTACAATAGTACCCTTCCATCCTTGTGTGGCTATATGAGCCTTTTATTGTTCTCAAACAAAACAAAACTGAGTAAATGTGATGCTGTACTTAAAAATAGATACAACCATGCTGGCAACTCTCTTTTCCAAAGTGGGTGCTTTGCGGGTGCGCCGGTGTAGTTTGCTCCTTTTTTTGTATCAAACATCTATTGTCCTTATCTCTCTCCCTCTTCTTTTCTTTGTGTATTATTCTCTAGTAATAACTCTATACTTTTGCTTTTATACGGCTTATTTGTGTTACTTGCAAGTGCTGTAGAACTCTTAACAAAGTAAACTCTTTTCCTAAATATTGTTCAACCTGCGGGGCACCTACCTACCTGCCTCCCCAGACTTTGGAAATACTCTATACAACGACAAAACACAGCTGATAAAAACCTGTAAATTCTTTGCTATATCAACAGGCCGAAGGGCCAGAACTCAGATGGCTGCTGAATCGGAAAAGTAAAGTCAAGTAGTTCTCAGTATTATGTGTAACATTTTTTTCCATTGTGATCCTCAGAGTAAAAAACACGGGTCATGCTTTCCGTCAGATTGTGATGGAGGGAGGGGTGCGTGGTCTGTGGAGTGGATGGGTCCCCAATGTACAGAGAGCTGCTCTTGTCAACCTGGGAGGTAGGTTGGGACTTTTAAAAAAACCCTTCCAGCCCCATGCGAGTATATTTTCAGCAGCGCTTGTACATCCCACCGTCTCAAGAGCGTATATTCTCAGTTTGGGGGGTACCGAATTTGCGCATTTTTCTTAATTAGCAAACCTGATTAAATGTTTATTTTCACAATATTTGTTCATTTACTTTTAGAAATTGTTATATGTGGCAGGACGTGGTGAAAACAGGCGCTCGTCAATTTTAGGGCATGTGGGGTTATTGGTATAATCTTAAAGGCTGTTCAGTTGTCTTTCTATTGTGGAAAAAAATCCCAATCTATCTTTAAAAGAAGATAAGATATTTGAGATTGAAGAAGGTGGGGTCGACTAGTTTCAAAAGTAGAATAAGCGAGAAAATGACAGTCAAAGTTTGGTTATTTCCATAGCTTGACAGTCCATGAACACTGAAAACTTACATTTTTGTGCCTTTAATCAACGTTTTTCAGTACAAATCCACTTACTAATGTGTTCTTAATTGGATAACTATGGTGTTAAGCCAAAAAAAAATATTCTACAAAAATTGCCAAACTGATAGAAAATTGCCAGTTTTTTCAATTTCATTATTTTGACAAGCACCTGATTTCACCACGCTGCCTCACATATGTCATTATTTAAACCTCATTACAAAGACTCTACGTCACTTTTAGAGTGCATGCCTCTTTTTCTGAAATACTGCTGTATTGGCTGGGACTGGGGTTAGAGAGTGCACAAAAATGGCTGGGGCTGGAAGGCTTTACCTTACCACCCTTTCTCTGCCTTATGACGTACCCGGTGAGTGACGTGGGTGGTTGGCGGGTGCTCTGGTGTGGTTTGCTCCTTTTTTCCTATTAAATAACTATCGTCTTTATCTCTCCTCCTTCGTTTTTATGTTTGTTTCTCTCTTGTAACACCTCTAATCTTCGGCTCTTAAATGACCCTGTCCTATTGTGTTGCAAGTGCCGTAAAACTCTGACTAAAACTTAACTTGTAAGTCACGAAAACACAGCTGTAGTCAGTGAGTCCACTGATACTGTGACGTGAGACTGCAGCTGTCCTAGTAAATGAACTTTGTTGAAAACCAATGCTGACAGTCAGGAACACACACCCCCTGGGTTAGATTCGTCGTCATTTGTACAGGCAACTGTCTTGGGACAGGTGGTCATTAGAAAAGATTTGATTGTGCTATATCGTTCTGAAGACAGAAACTTAAAAAAATGTTTTTGAACCTATGCAATGTATCACTGCAAAATGTTTTTGAACCTATGCAATGTATCACTGCAAAATGACTTGTTGTTTGTCCCTGTCAAGTGTATTCTTCTTCTTTGTATGAAAGTAAAAGTTTGAAAAGGTCTTGTGGACAATGCCGTTAATCCCAATATTATTGAAGGCGTACATTTTTTGTCCTATATTTGAACTGTCGCTCGGTCTGTGTGACTTTCACGAGCTGAACTGTACATGTTGCATTGGATGTAATTTTGTGGGTAGTTAGTGGATGATCTGGTGTGGTTTGCTCCTTCTTTCCTATAAAACATCTATCATCCTGATCTCTCCTCCTTCTTTTTTTATGTTTGTTACTCTCTTGTAACACCTCTAATCTTCGGCACTTATGTGACCTTATCATGTTGCTAGTGCTGTAAAACTTTTACTTTAAAAAAAGGATGTAATTTTGTTTCATTTTTAAACTAAGAAACAAGAATGATACACTGACATTATGTAACTTTTTTTTTTTCTTCAGATTTAGCAACGTATGATACAGCAAAGCACTTGATCCTTTCAAAGACTACATTGACAGATAACTACATTACCCATACTTTAGCAAGGTATGATGATAACTATCAACAGAGTTCTCATGGTATTCTGTCATTCTCATATGTGAAGCGAGCTGACAAAATGAATTACTTCTCGGATTCAAACCTTAAGGAGTTAAAGAATATGGCATCAATAGAAAATCTAAAAATTTGACCCTAATGTCGATTTTTGGCCAATATATCCATTTGTGGATTGCGAGAAGTAACTCATTTTGTCAGCACGCCACACATATTTTCACTCGATGATGGGTTTTCTAAGCTGTAGCTGTTGTTGGCTGAAGATTCAGAAATGAAACGTTTGTGGTTTTGGGAAGATAATTTGGGTGTGCCAGAAGATCAGAATATTTTTCTTACAACGAGTTACGTTGAATTTGAAATGAGCTGCAGAAAAAAATACATTTTTTTAGATGTAATTTTAAAAAAATCACAAATGCTGCCCCACTTTCCATTGAAAAATGTTGTGCTTATTATAGTAATTACTTAAAAAAATTTTTGTATGCCAGAGAAAGGGAGAGGGAAAGACAAATGGGGTGAGCTAGAGGAGTTGAATAAAAGAAAATATTTGGTAACAGATGAGATATTCTACCTGGACTACCTCCACCTTTCCTCCAAACTTTCCAGCAGTGACCAGTCTGTTCTGTTTCAGTAGTTTCCATTTGTGAGGCATCGGGGTGAAATCAGGTGCTCGTCAAATAATCAAATCGAAGAAATAGGCATTTTTCCCCCAGTTTGGTAATTTTTATGGAAATTTTGTTTTTTAGCAAAACACCTGTTATGTTCCTATGGAGACACATTTCCATATAAATTTTACTGAAAAGCCTTTTTTAAAATCATAAGAAATATGTATTTGCAGTTTCAAGGATTGTCAAGCTATTGAAGTTATCAAACGTTGGCGGCCATTTTCTCATTAATTTAACCACTGAAACCAGGTTACCCCACCTTCTTGAATCACATATATATCAACTTTAATTCTAGCAAGATGGAAATTTTTTTTCATTGAAAGCAAGGCAAATGAATAAGCATTCAGATGATATCAATTACTCTACATGCCCAAAAATTGACGAGCGCCTGATTCCACCACGTCGTGACACATATGTTCTGTTTCTGTAGTTCTGTTTCCGTAGTTCTCCCTATGAGTTCTCTATCTGTTCTATTTCAGTAGTTCTCCAGTTCTGTTTCTGTAGTTCTGTTTCTTTAGTTCTCCCTATGAGTTCTCTATATGTTCTATTTCAGTAGTTCTCCAGTTCTGTTTCTGTAGTTCTCCTTATGAGTTCTCTATATGTTCTATTTTCAGTAGTTCTCCAGTTCTGTTTCTGTAGTTCAGTTTCTGTAGTTCTGTTTCTGTAGTTCTGTTTCTGTAGTTCTGTTTCCGTAGTTCTCCCTATGAGTTCTCTATATGTTCTATTTCAGTAGTTCTCCAGTTCTGTTTCTGTAGTTCTGTTTCCGTAGTTCTCCCTATGAGTTCTCTATATGTTCTATTTCAGTAGTTCTCCAGTTCTGTTTCTGTAGTTCTCCTTATGAGTTCTCTATATGTTCTATTTTCAGTAGTTCTCCAGTTCTGTTTCTGTAGTTCAGTTTCTGTAGTTCTGTTTCTGTAGTTCTGTTTCTGTAGTTCTGTTTCCGTAGTTCTCCCTATGAGTTCTCTATATGTTCTATTTCAGTAGTTCTCCAGTTCTGTTTCTGTAGTTCTGTTTCTGTAGTTCTCCATATGAGTTCTCTTTATGTTCTATTTCAGTAGTTCTCCATAATATGTTCTGTTTCTGTAGTTGTCTATATGTTCTGTTTCTGTAGTTGTCTATATGTTTATATGTTCTGTTTCTGTAGTTGTCTATATGTTCTGTTTCTGTAGTTGTCTATATGTTCTGTTTCTGTAGTTGTCTATATGTTTATATGTTCTGTTTCTGTAGTTGTCTATACGTTCTGTTTCTGTAGTTGTCTATACGTTCTGTTTCAGTTGTCAGTTTTCCATATGTTCTGTTTCAGTAGTTGTCCATATTTCTCCATATGTTCTGTTTCAGTTGTTCTCTATATGTTGTTTCAGTATTTGTCTGTATGTTCTGTTTCAGTATTTGTCTGTATGTTCTGTTTCTGTATTTCTCTGTATGTTCTGTTTCAGTATTTCTCTATGTTCTGTTTCAGTAGTTGTACATATGTTCTGTTTCAGTATTTCTCTATATGTTCTGTTTCAGTTGTTCTCTATATGTTCTGTTTCTGTAGTTGTCCATATGTTCTGTTTCAGTATTTCTCTGTATGTTCTGTTTCAGTTGTTCTCTATATGTTCTGTTTCTGTAGTTGTCCATATGTTCTGTTTCAGTATTTCTCTGTATGTTCTGTTTCAGTAGTTGTCCATATGTTCTGTTTCTCCATATGTTCTGTTTCAGTATTTCTCTATATGTTCTGTTTCAGTATTTCTCTATATGTTCTGTTTCAGTGCCTGCTCTGGTTTGGTGGCAGCTTTGATGGGAACCCCAGCAGATGTTGTGAAGACCAGAATAATGAACCAGCCGACAAAAGACGGAAAGTAAGTGCGAGAGAGTTTTTTATCAGCCACCCACTCCATTGCTCAGTTTCATGCTGACTTGTATATTAAACTTGGTTATGAAGTTGGCTGACTTGGGAAAGTTTAGGGTTTGCATCCTATTCTAAAGTAAATATTTGACAAATGATAATAGTAATAGTGCATCCTATTCTAAAGTAAATATTTGACAAATAGCAGCTTACATTTGTTTATCAGGATACAAACAGAAAAAGATATTGTCAGTTTGTTTGTATTAGAGCGCATAATTGGCTGCTTAGAATACTTTATTTATGCTTTGCTGGAAGCTGAGAATATTTCTGAGTTTTCTAGGGTCTTCTGAGGTAACACTGTTTTAAAAAATTTTTTTTTGGTAAGTGTTTTATGGTGCTCGCAACTGCATAAGGTCATATGAGCGCACGGGACGCATCAAACATTTTCTGTTGGTAGGAAATTTTGAATTTTGCCCAGATGGCGGACGAAGCCTATTCTTATCAATTTTAGACCATCAAGGGATCTTAAATGTGGGCAACTTGCACACAGGACCTCTGAGATTTTTTGCCTTTGTCCGAGAAGGCTAGGTGTAGATCTTTCCTACCGGAAGATCAGGGGTGTGGCTGAAAGGCAGCATTAAGAGGGAGCCAAGGAGTAGCAGTAGAAGGGCTGCATAAAGAGTCTGGAGCCCAGAGGAGGGGGCAAAGGGGGTTAGGGGGTGGGGGGACATTGAGGATTGCCTTGTTAGTGAGACAAGATCCTGGGCCTTCGGCATATTAGTTAGTTAATAGTATAGGGTTTTACGGGGCTCGCAACTGCGTAAGGTCATATGAGTGCGCTTCGGCATATTGTGGTAGGGTGGCCAGTTCCTTTCCAAGCCGCCTTTACTTCCACAACTCGAAGTCAGGTACCCATTGATATGTACGTGTATAGATTTTAAAAATCAACAGCTATATACAATGTTGTCAGATATATGTGACACTACGCGGTGGAATCAGGCGCTCGTCAATTTTTGGGCATATGGAGTTATTGGTAACATCTTAAAGCTTGTTCATTTGTCTTGCATTTGGTGAAAAAAATATCCATCTAACTTGAATAGAGGTTGAGATATTTGCACTTGAAGGGGGTGGGGGTCGCCTGGTTTCAGAGGTAAAATTAGCGAGAAAATGCCCGCCAAAGTTCGGTCACTTCTATATCTTGAGAGTTCTTAGAAACTGAACATTTTAACATTTTTTGTGCCTTTAGTCGACTTTTTCAGTGAAATATCACACAGAAATATCCTTTTAAATGTACATAAAAGGTGTTGAGCCAAAAAACAAAAAGTCGATAAAAATTGCCATACGGGAGGAAAAGTGACTGTTTCTTTTTTTTCCAGTATTTTGACGAGCTCCTGATTCCACCATAATGCCTCGCATATTAAGTGCATTGATCGAAAGTCAACAGCTGTTCACAATGTTGTCTTTTTTGTTTCAGGGGTCTCCTCTACTCAGGGTCCATCGACTGCCTTGTGAAGACAGTCAGACAGGAGGGCTTCTTTGCCCTCTACAAAGGCTTGCTGCCTATATGGGCCCGCATGGTGAGTACGGGGACAGTCTTCAAATGTTGGTGGTGGGCAGGATAACTGGCGGTAGAGGTTTTGACAATAATAAGAATATTATCTATACATATTATATTTGCGAAAGTTCGTCGCTTTGGCCGCCTAATGTCTTTGTTGTCTGTGCCTGGTGTCCCCCCCAGAAGAGAAATACCACGCCATGAACAGGCTAGTGAGTGTGTTTTCCGTTAACTCAGTGGGTGTCATGCTGGTCATACGGAGCAGATGGCCCTGGTTAGAATCCAAGACTGCGTTCTTGAACTCGTGTTGAATTAGGTTTAGGGCGAATGATATATTGTCGTTGGTTATGAATGTCAGTAATAATAATAATAAAAGTCCATCCATCTTGAACCGATTATGATATCTAATGTCCAAGGTGGAATAGAAGTTATTGATCTTGCTAGCTACTGCACTATCAGTAACATCTGCCTAATACATGTCATTGGTCAGCTGATAACCCTATCCGTACGTCGTGTTTTATTATCGTATCCATAGGACGAGGGGAACTCTGTGCCACCACTTTCCAAAGAGGAAATTTACTCCAATCCATACACTTTGCATAGCAGTCTGTTAAAATGATTTTTTGAGAGAAATACTGAAAGTTTCAAAGAGATCTTCGTACTAGAAGTATTTTAAAATGTGAAGAATACAACCTCGGGGTACAAAATGACCCCAGGCATACGGATAGGATTAAAACGTACAAAGCCCAAAATTCTGAAAAATTTTTCTCTTGCAGTTCTTAAATCTGCTATCGACTGCATGTGCTCAAGAAATATTTTAATGAAATTCAAATTCTAAATGTTGAAAATAGCGCACTCAAAAAAAAAAAAAAACCCATTATGTACGCACTATTTGCTAAAAGAATGAAACACGTTTTTAAAAAAATCTTTCCTGAAAAATTTGGCTTAGTAAATTTTAATAGCTTGGAGAAAGATGTATTTATTTTACTGATTCCCAACATGGTAACATGACCTTTCCATGACCTTTCCATGACCTTTCTGTGACCTTTCCTCAGGCTCCGTGGTCCCTTGTGTTCTGGCTGTCGTACGAAGAAGTGCGGAAACTGACGGGAACCTCTTCCTTCTAGACACCCACTCAAAGTGGAATAGTGGAATATCAGCTACTGGAGTCTTTTTTCTCATCGGAGTTTTTTTTTAATGAATTGTAGTAAAAAATATTGGTGTTATTTGTTGAAATTTATATATACAAATCTATATACATAATATTTATGTATGCTTCGGTTGTTTTAATCAGAAATGGACACTTCACTTTTGTAAATTGATCTAACATGTTATGTATGTATGTGAGAATTGCTTTAATATTCCGTATTCACAGTAGAGTTTTTTTTTTTTTTCAAGTTTTGTGCTCGTATTTATACATCATGTGTTTGTTTTGTTTGTGTTCATCTTCCCAGATCCTGGTGATTTGTTGAGAGACCTCGGATTGTTGCGTTATACAAAGCACTTCACTGGCATCTAAGTTTGAATCAAGTGTTTGTCAACTCAGGTTTATTTATAAGATATATATGTAGTACAGAAAAATCCTGTTGTATACTTAATAGACTTATCGGTTATGCAGTTTATTTTTTTATTTTATTTTATTTTTTTTTGCTGGGTTTGCGGAAAATTTGGTGACGAGGAGGGGAAGCATTGAAATAGGTGTCCCTTTTATTTTAACTCTGATTTTGCGGATGTTTTTAATTGGAAATGATACGAAAGGTGTATATGTTTAATTTTCCAGCATAATTCCGATTAATTATTTCTCCCAGATGGCTCATGACAGACTTTAATAATTGCACGTATATATATAATATATATCTCTGATACACCCTCTGCAAAAGGCAGTGTTGTTTTTTTTGTGCCGCCACCCGTTTTGTTTTTCAGGCGTTTTTACAACTGGACGGGTGTTTTCTGAAGTTTTCTGTGAACACCCCGAGGATTGCATCATGAATTTCCAACTGAAACATTTTTTTTTGCTACTGCAGTTATCGTATTCCTTTTACATACAGGTGTTTGGAATGTAGGTGTTTATCTACGTGTGTGGGTGGTTGGCGGGTGCACTGGTGTGGTTTGCTGCTCCTTTTTTCCTATCAAACATCTATCGTCCTTAATATATCTCCTCGTTCTTTTTTGTGTTTGTTACTCTCTTGCAACACCTCTGTTCTTTGGCACTTATATGACCTTATTGTGTTGCTAGTGACGTTTAACTCTCACTAAAACTAAAAACTGAATAGCAATTTTTTTGTTTGTTTTGGATAGACATTGACTTGTAAATCAAGTTGTATATTGTTGACTCGCAGATTCCATTAGTTGAATATGATTCCTTAGACACAGTATCGTTCTAATTTGTGATCTGAAATGTTTGAGTGGAGAGCTGTCTTTTGGTGGATGGTTGACGGGTGCTCTGGTGTGGTTTGCTTCTTCTTTACTATCAAACATCTATCGTCCTTATCTCTCCTCCTTCTTTTTTATGTTTGTTACTCTCTTTTAACACCTCTAATCTTCGGCACTTATATGAGCTTATTGTGTTGCAAGTGCCGTAAAACACTTACTAAAACAAAATACTAAGACAAAAACAGTATCGTTATAATTTGTGATCTGAAATGTTTGAGTGGAAAGTTGTCTTTTGAGCGTGATAGTATTATTACGAGCTGGTTACTTTTTGAGTCTTTGGACTTTGCTCATACCATAGACTTGTGTTATAACATTTTCCTAGACAGTGTTCTCTGATGTATTTTCTGGACAGTGTTCTCTGATGTATTTCCTGCTCAGGATGGAGTGCACCATTTGACTCGGTTTGAGTCAAATGAAGGGCAAGAAGGGGGAAGATGCAGCAGGCACTCGTCTAAAACGAGGCTGGCAATTTGAACTTCCTTTTTGGGCGCAAGCTTCGCATGGAAGATTTAACATCTTCACTACTGTGTTGACATATTGGGTGAAGTCGCTTTTGTTCTTGAAAATTGGCAGACTGCCATTTTTTGTTTTTTCATTGACCAATAGTAAGAGGAAGGTTTAGGAGATTTTACAACTTATTGTGCTGCTACTTACTATTCAATGACGATGACAAAGTTTTTTTCATCTAGCAGTGAGAAATTTGTCTTGGTCGTTAACAATGGCAGTAGACGTTACAAAGGTTAGGTACACTCATACATACGCACAACTAAGGGGAAAGGAACTATGGTTTGGTTTGAATCTTTCTTGAACAAACGTTTCACATCGTCTGTACAAACATAGATAGAGATATCCTCAGCAGTGAGAGGGTTAATAGAAAGCAAGAGCACGATTATGACAATGTGGGGTCTAGGAAAATGTAAGTCTATGGTTGAGATCAAAGACGTTATGATATGTTGTCCACTTTGCTCAAAGTTAATGTTTTCAATGCCATAATGTTGCCACTTGGCCTTTCTGTGTTGTCTCTGAAGATCAATTGCTGAGCACAAGAAGAAGTGACTAGATCTGCTTTTGGTCGAAATGGAGTTATCGATATGGAAAGTGACAATTTAACCCTATCCGTATGTCATGTTTTACTATCATATCCATACGACGTGGGGAACTCTGTGCCACCTCTTTCCAAAGGGGAAATTTACTCGTTAATCCGATCTGTACGCTTTGCATAGGAGTCTGTCAAAATGATTTTTTGAGAAATACTGAAAGTTTCAAAGAGATCTTGGCACTAGAAGTATTCTAAAATGTGAAGAATAAAACCCCGGGGGTACAAAAGGATAGGGTTAAGCCACTTTTTTTTTACCTCTGTAAATATCTAAGCGGTAGCTTAATTCAGTATTGAGATCCTAACATTTCTTTTTTGACTAAATTATAGCGATCTCAACATCGTCAAAATTTCAAACTTATTTTTCTCGAAGCTGTGAAAAGTGGATATAGATCTAGATCTAGTCACTTCTTGCGCTCAGCTGTTGCCTGATCTGAAGGTCATATGAAATAAGGGTTGTATTGCTCAACATTACAATTTGTTTATTTTTATAAGCAAATGTGTCACGACGCGGTGGAATCAGACTCTCGTCTAATTTTGGGCATGTAGAGATATTGGTATCCTCTTAAAGCTTGTTCGTCTTGCTTTGGATAAAAAAAATAAAGATATCCATCTATGTTGAATAGAAGTCAATGAATGAAGGAGGTGGGGGTCACCTGATTTCAGAGGTAAATATAGTGAGAAAATGGCCGCCAAAGATTAGTTATTATTGCCTTAGCTTGAGGTTCTGTGAAAACTAAAAATGTACATTTTTTGTGCATTTAATCAACGTTTTTCTGTAGAATCCACACAGAAATGTGTTCTTTAATGGGCATGAAAGGTGTTAAGCACAAAAACGAAAATTCGATAAGAGATTCACAAACATGCGGAAAAATGCCAGTTTCTGTCTTCACTTTGATTATTTTTGACGAGCGCCTGATTTCACCGCGCTGCCTCTCAAATGGTTTGTTTTTTTCTGTCCTTGCTATAACGTGGAGCACACTGCTGACTCTTTAGTGAGCTCCGTGCCAATCAGATTAACACTTTGCCGTCACATCTCGTCGATCGGCGATGTTGACCACCCAGTTTCTTTGGATTTTCCCCAAAAAATTGCCTTTGCCTTTGATGGCAAGGGTTTTTACTACATGAGCCGTGAGATGGTAAAGTGTTTAACATGTTTTTGCTTTGTGATGATCTTAATGTTTTCATTATTTATGCATTCAATTTGTTCCCACCTCTCCGCATATATTTCGAGTGAGTGGTTGGGGAATGCTCCGGTGTGGTTTGCCCTGTCTTTCCCATCAAACATCCATGGCCCTTATCTCACCTCGTTCTTTTTTTTGTGTTTGTTACTCTCTTGTTACAACTCAATAATCTTGGGCACTTATACGACCTTATTATGATTGTGTTGCTAGTGCTGTAAAACTCTTACCGAGTTAGTTCTATATCCAAGAAAAATATCAAGATGAGTGAAGAGTTACAGGATCTGTCATTTTATTTGTAATGACCCCATGAAAGCGCTGTTTTTCTTCTGTCACAAATGAACTGTGCCATGCGTTACAAACATGACTTTTGTTTTTTGGTTGTTGTTTTTTTCTCGTGTCATACCTCAGCCACGGTTGCCATGGTTTCTGGTGACTAATGTGCCTTGTTCACAAGGTACCTTTGAGGAGACTTTTGTAATACTTTATCCCCTATTGTGCCTTTCTTGATCAGCACATGTCAATGCCGGCAAATGTCTTGATCAGCACATGTCAATGCCGGCAAATGTAGTGTAGGTCGGTGGTTTGCGGGTGCTCTGGAGTGGTTTGCTCTGTTTTTCCTATCAAACATCCTTTGCCCTTATCTCACCTCGTTCTTTTTTTGAGTTTGTTACTCTCTTGTAACTCCTCTAATCTTCAGC
>NW_004797402.1:1134178-1142632 GCF_000002075.1 Aplysia californica | reverse complement strand
GTGTTGCAAGTGCCGTAAAACTCTTACTAAAACTAAACTGAAATGTGGTGTAGTTGTTCAGCTCTGAGCTGTCACAGCACGTGGAAGACGGGAGTTTGATTCTCACACTGGGAAGTTATTAGTTAAAATATATATATCAAATGTCTCCGTCTGTCTGTCTGTCTGTCTTGCTGGGATGCTGTATGTCCTTTGTGGCCTGGCTGGTCATAGGGATTTGAACCATGCAGTGCCAATTGCACCATTGTCTTGCTTGTTACTATGATACTAAGTTATGATACTAACTACATGTATGTAACTGTAAGTATCTCCCACTTGTATCAGGGGAAAGATGTTCCTCATGGATAGAGTTTATGTGTTAGTTTTGGTTTTTAAATTTTTAAAAATCTATTATATATTTGGCCTCTTGGAAACACATGTGTCACTATTCCCACAAAACTACGACAGCTACAGAGTTGAAAGTTGGCAAGTACCTGCAAAAAGATAGATAGGTCCCCTTGATGGAGCCCGATTTTCGATTTATTCATTTCCTGAATTTAGACAAATATATTTGACAAAAAGTTCCCATCATTCTTTGGCCTTTGTGATTATTCCACTGAGAAACGAAACAAATCTGCGTAATTGTCCTTCACTGCGGAAGTGCCGGAAGTGATATTTCGCGATGCGCATTTTGTTTTGAGAGTATCTAGACCTTCTCATTTTTTGCATCTCTCAAGATTAATTGCTCCATTCCAGTAGAGTGTAAATATAGAAGGCCAATGACTTTCAGTTGATGTTAATGCACCGATCTTTCCTTTCATCGAAAGGGGACCCTTCTAGTATTAAATAGTTGTTGTTTTTTCATTTTTGATGAATAGAGCACAAAAACTGGTGGCAGCATTCCGTAACCAGTGTGTTTAGAATATGAGTTGTCTGTCTGTTCTTGATCTTGCCTCTCAATCAACACAGTGCACTTTACTTTGTGTGTGACAATTCTTGGGGATGAATGGTGTTGTCAGCAAATTTTCCAAAAAGTGGGTGGTTGGCGGGTGCTCTGGTGTGGTTTGCTCCTTCTTTCCTTTAAAAAATCTATTGTCTCTATCTCCCCTCGTTCTTTTTGTGTTTGTTACCGTCTTGTAACACCTCTAATCTTCGGTACTTATATGACCTTATTGTGTTGCAAGTGCCGTAAATCTCTTTACTAAAACTAAAAAAAAACTTTCAAATGTACTTATCCCAGAAAGTAACATTTTTTTTATTTAGGAGGGAGATAACCCCCCGAAAACTGTCTTATTATTTTAAAACTGTACCTAAATTGTGTAATTTTTCGTGATTTTTCTGAGGTTTAGAATTTGAATTTCAACAACATATTTCACTTGCACATGCAACCAATACCATTGATTAATAACTGCAGTAAAAAAAAACTATTCAAATTTTTGGACTCAGAATATCTGAACAACTGATCGGTGATATGAAAAAATATGGTGGCTTTTAAGGACAAGCGGACTTACCCAGATTTATGAGGTTTCCAGAAGTCTTGACCTACACCAAAAGTGGGCATTGCTCTGTCTATAGGAGAAGTTTGGTTTCGTTGGTGTGTATATTTGTGTGGTTATAGAGAAAACTCTCCTTGTCTTTTAAAGAAACTGAACAAGGGGCAAAAACTTTACTTTCGATTTTCTCAAAACAGCATTTTTTCGTGATAGCCCCCTTGTGCTTAAAAGCGACCATATGTTTTATGATGATGGAGAGGTTCAACTTTATGTTCATAAAAACTTACATATTTCTATTTCACATGTACTTTGAACTGTTTCTCATGCTCTTGAATTGCCTTTTTTCAACAGTTGTGTACCTAGCTTTAATATGGGAGCTCAAAGTTAAGATAGCAGTTGGCATATCTTCAGCATCATTTCACAACCACCCACATCAATTTCCAGGAAATTAGTTTCGGATAAAGCCATTACATGTTTGCAGATCCTACAGATGTCACTTTTGAGCATTTCACAATACAGTATTTTGTATTTCTTTTTTGTTTGTTGGGTTTTTTTCTTCTTAGTCGGTGAAGCCCTCGAAAGGCTGAAAGTAGAGAAGGATCATTCTTGGTACCCCAATGGTCATTGAGACTAAGGGATAAGTAAAAAGTTTGTTTTTTAAAGTAGATTTTAATTAAAAAGTCACAACTGCTCCAATCATGCTAGTGGTTTGGGTGCTCTTTTTCCTGGTGTAATTGTCTCCACACTTAAAGAAATGTGGGTGGTTGGTGGGTGCTCTGGTGTGATTTGTTCCTTCTTTCCTATCAAGCATCTACGTGGGTGGTTGGTGGGTGCTCTGGTGGGATTTGTTCCTTCTTTCCTATCAAACATCTATCATTGACCATCCTTTTCTTTCCTCCTTCTTTTGTTTGTATGCTGCTCTCCAGTGACCCCTCTACTATTCGGCACTGATATGACCAAATTGTGTTGCAAGTGCTGTAAAACTCTTACTAAAACCTTTTTAAAAACTTAAAACTTCAAAGAAAGGCCTCGGGGCTTGAGGAATGTCGCTGGTGATAGAAATGAAATGCAGATTTTTCTCAAGTCTGAAAGTTGAGAACTGGTGTTTGTTCTGCAGATAGTTATATTAATTTCTGCTGCATTTTTTGCTATGATGCTGATCTCAATTTGTCATGTTCCATTCATAAAAGTTGATGCAGTGTTTGATGTAAAATGTTTCCTAATTCGTTCAGGTTTTGGTCACTAAAAAACAAAGACGCGTAATTTTGTTGTTCAAACTGATTGTTCAGTTGTTTTTTTTTGTTTTTTTAAAAATCTGAAGCTTGAAATTAAAAGGTCAGTCTACAACCTGTGTAGTGTACTATGAAATAATATGCAAGTTTGTGTTTCTAATTAATGTATGATGGTTTGAGATGTGCCAGAACATTGCCTTTGGTTTGCTTCGGATGAAACATATGTGTTTACTACTTCCATTAAGTTAACCCTATCGGTACGTCGTGTTTTACTATCATATCCATTCAATGTGGGGAACTCTGTGCCACCACTTTCCAAAGAGGAAATTTACTCGTCAATCCGATCCGTACGCTTTCATAGCAGTCTGTCAAAATGATTTTTTGAGAAATACTGAAAGTTTCAAAGAGATCTTCGTACTAGAAGTATTCTAAAATGTGAAGAATGCAACTTTGGAGGTACAAAATGACCCCAGGGCGTACGGACAGGGTTAAAGATGTGAGCTCACATGTTTTGTTACTGCTGTATTCCATGGAAGGTTTCACTATAAGCTTGTTACTTATTGATTATTCCTTTTCTCTCTTCAAGGTTTTTATGCATGTAGTCTTCCCTCTCTCTCTCCTCTCTCCCCCTCCCCCCTCTCTCTCTCCTCTCTCCCTCTCCCCCTCCCCCCTCTCTCTCTCCTCTCTCCCTCTCCCCCTCCCCCCTCTCTCTCCCCTCTCTCCTTCTCCCCCTCCCCCCTCTCTCTCCTTTCTCCCTCTCCCCCTCCCCCCCCTCTCTCTCACTCTCTTTCTGTTTCAGTCTTTTGCTCTATCTCTATCTTTCTCTCTCTCTCTTTCTGTCTGTCTTTTGCTCTATCTCTTTCTATCTTTCTCTCTCTCTCTTCTCTCCCTCCTTCCCCCTCTCTCTGGCCTTCTGTCTTTCTCTCTCTTTATCATCCTCTCCTTCCTTTCCTCCATTTTTCATACCAGTGCCATTTTCAATTATAAGTACGTACTATTTGCCTACTGGACCTAGTGTCAATGTATAGAACTGTTTTATACCGCACCAGTTTCTCTCAAATATATATAATTGATGTTTAAATGTTTTGCAGCTACTAATGCACCACTTCTAGATCTCCTTTTTCATCAACATCCCACGAGAAAATGATCCAAATGATGTTTGTGTGAACTGTGATGTTTTAATACATGTATCATTCTCAGATTCTCAGGCGCAACAAATTGTTTGCTTTTTTTAGTAAAAAAAAAGCTCTTTTGAGATAATCATTTTGTATTTTTGTATAATCTCTTCAGCTGACTGCTGGGATGGTTAGGTAGGAAGTGTAGTTTATAAGCATTTGCGTGAAGTATCAGATGGTTTAATGTTTTTTAAAATGTTGACAGGGAATGAAAGCAATTTCAAAACCTGATAGAAAATCTAGAACTAGAAGCTGATGATACGGTAAGAAATGTACAAGAAGGTGACCCACTGTTCGAGTAGAAAAGGGGCTGTCTTATAATCTAGAATAAGTTGCAAGGGGGTACATGTAGTGGGAAGTAGTTGTTTGTTCAAGTGATTGTCGGGGACAGGTGGCTATTATTAGAACTAGTTTGACTACTATTTGGAATGTGAATGGGATGGATTTTGATTTGTTACTTTTAACTTTACTGTGTGTAAGTGAGGAAAAGCGGAGCTTGGAAGTCTTTGTTTTATATAAGCAAAGGTCGTTGTAATAGACTACTAAAACAGGCTACCACTTTAAATATAAAGTTCTAGGGTCTAGGTACGTTGCAAGTTGTATTATGCCCCCCTCCCCCCCCCCACCAGGGCAGTGCTACTGACAGAATTGTCTTTAGGCCATTCCCAAAAGGGGGGACATTAACATGTTCTTATGCACTGTAGAATTGTAAATGGGCTGATTTATCAATGCCATGCTCGTACTGTGCCGGAACAATATAGGGGGAGCTGCTGCTTTTTCTTTCCTCATCCTTACTATTGTCATTTTTCCTCTACTTCTTTTGTATGTTTGTCACTCTCTTCTGAACTGCTTTTTCCGGGGTGCCTTGATAGCGGAAGCAGACCTTACTTTGCGCTGTTGAGGCTAGAGAAGTGAGCAGAGTAAGCCTGATTCCCCCGTTTGGATTTCTCTGTTGACATCCACCCTTTGGCGCCTTATATGACCTTATGCAGTTGCGAGTGCTGTAAACCCTTACTAAAACTAAAAAGCTGTGTTATGATTCTTTTTTACTCTTTGCATAGATGTGAAATTTTCGTGTTTGGTTAAAAAAACCAAAAACAAAACAACTTTTGAGTGGTGTTGGGTCTCTGAATAGGTTTGTTACTGGACTAAACATTCTGGTGATTGGGTGCAAGGGTCCGACAAATGCCATTATGCTGTTTACTGTTCCCGCGGTTTTATGCAAAAGAAAAAAAAAATTCTGAAATTATTATGCAAAATGAGTCCAGAAATGTGAAATTATGCGATTCTGTTAATTTTAACAAAGAAGGAAAATAATCAGATATGCAAAAAATGATCAAATTTTGCTAAATTATGCGTGGTGCATGAAACCCCGGGGACAGGATTTGGCGTTTGTCACGAGTTTTTATCCGGCAGTCCCTATGGGCTTGGGTTGCTGTTTATGTTGGCTTCAGTGATATATGCGCAGATTTTGTTGACATAAACACATAGTATACATCATCACGTGTAGCTTGTTAAGAAAATATATTCAATCTTGACTCATCCGAGAGGCGTGCTGACAAAATGAGTTACTTCTCTCAATCCACAAATGGATATATTGGTAAAAAAAATCGACTTTATGGTCAAATTTGTAGATTTTCTATTGATGCCATTTTCTTTAAGTATAACCTGCCTTTTATTATTTCATACTTATAAATTGTAAAAACTTCACCTGTAAGCGAGATGTATCTATTTCCTTAAGGTTTGAATCCGAGACGTACGTAACTCATTTTGTCAGCTCGCTTCACGTACAACTCTTAGTTCTATACTCTGCTTTGCCGCAAAAAGCATTTTCAGCATACCGGTATAAAGAAAGGTTTCAAACTACAAGCATGTAGTATAACTGACCCAAATTTGAAGAACAGAAGAAAGATTTTTATATGAGGATACGGTTGCTGTCCAGGCCAGTAATCAAGTAAGCAGATATATTTATGATGAATAGATATAAGGAAAGCAAGAAAAAACAATAAATATAATGCTGCATCTTTCTAGTCATTAGACGTGCAGACCTCTTAGACTTACGAGTTTTCTGAAACTGCTCTTGAAAACGGGTCTTTACTTTTTATGTTTACCTGTAAGAGAGGAAGGGAGACAGACACATACAAACCCACGTATACATACATGATACAGAGAGATTGTTGTTCTTTTTTGTTTTTTTATGCAGAAGGAATGAAAAATGTGTTTGCTCTTTATTATTAATTATCTGAACATTTATCTTTTAGTTGCCTACCACAGGCTTGAAAGATTTTAAAAAAAAGTTTGGTAATGTTTTGTATGCGGTCATGTTTGAAAGTAAACAAGAGTTCTTTTGGGTCTGAATACTGCTTCTTTGTGTGTGGCGTTTTTGTGTCTAAATGTAGCTTTTTTGTGTGAATGTAGTAATGTAGCTTACGCAAACAAAAAATGAATCTGGTTAGCGTATGCTCTGGTGTGGTTTGCTCCTTCTTTCCTATAAAAATATCTATCGTCTCTATCTCCCCTCCTTTTTTGTGTGTGTTACTCTCTTGTAACACCTTTAATCTTTTGCGTTTATATGACCTTATTGTGTTGCTAGTGACGTAAAACTCTTACTAAAACTAAAGTAAAAAAAACTATCTGAAGCATTTTCCCTTGTAACGAGCTTGGAAGGATGGCCCAGGACAGAGATACTTGGAAGAAGCTTGTATGTGGCCTTTACCCTGCCAGGGGTGAAAGGCATTGATGATGACGATGATTTTCACTTGTCATGCAATGTGGGTCATCAGATTTTGCAGGTGACATTTAATTTTCATATCCTTCACCCCTGTATTGTTGAGATGACTAAAAAGGAATCACGAACAGCTTTCAGTAGCCTCCCTGTGTAAATGAGCTGTCACGTTCAGAGACATATCTACTAGTGTTTTAACCCTATCCGTACGCCCTGGGTTAATTTTGTACCCCCCGGGGCTGTATTCTTCACATTTTAGAATACTTCTACGTGGAGTACGAAGATCTCTTTGAAACTTTCAGTATATCTCCCAAAAATCATTTTGACAGACTGCTATGCGAAGCATATGGATCGGATTAGGGAGTAAATTTCCTCTTTGGAAAGTGGTGGCACAGAGTTCCCCACGTCGTATGGATACGGTAGTCTGTCCCCGCGGTTTTATACCAAAAAAAAGAAGAAAAAAAAAGAATTAAATTATGCATAACTGAGTCCAGAAATGTAGAGTGAAATTATGCGATTCTGTTTTAACAACAAACGATAAAAAGAAAAATAATAAGAAATTATGCCAAAAATGTTCAAATTTTGCAAAATTATGCGGGGTGCATAAAACCCTGGGAACAGGATAGTAATACACGACGTACGGATGATGAAAGGGTTAATTAAGTCTCTTTACCAGCATCTGTGGTGTAGCAGTTAGTTAGGACCTTTGCTGCCACTCGCAGAAGTCAGGAGTTTGATGCCCATGTGGAGAGTTAGAGTAGATTCTAAATGGAAACGAAATTGTAACCCCGTAGCGGTGCTGCTGACTGAAGTGTTTATAGGCCATTTCCAAAGAAGGAACATTAACCATGTTTTTGTGCGCTGTAGAATTGTAATTTTAAATGGGCTGATTCATCAATGTCATGCCCTTAACTGCGCCTGAACTGCAACAGGGAACTGCTGCTTTTTCTTTCCTAATCCTTACTACTATCGTAATTTCCCCCCCTCCACTTCTTTTGTATGTTTGTCACTCTCTTGTGACCCGCTAATTCCGGGGTGCCTTGAAAGTCGAAGCAGACTTTGTGCTATTGAAGCTTGAGAGGTGAGAAGAGTAAGCCTGATTCCCTGTAAGGAGTTTTCTGTTGACATCCACCCCTTGGCACTCACATGACCTTTTACAGTTGCGAGCGCCGTAAAACCCTCTACTAAAGAAACAAACAAAACCATCCGTGGTGTAGCAGTTAGTTATGCGCTTTGCCGCCACACGCAGAAGTCATGAGTTTGATACCCATGTAGAGAGTTAAAGTAAAACTATGTAAAAGAAATTGAGAAATATCTACATTGTCGTTGGGAAAGGCGGATGAAATCACGAAGACAGAAGAACCTTTACATGTACTAAGTTCAGACAGTGCGTTCAGAGAAAATTGTTTGCTTTTAAGGATACGCGGGCTAACCCAGATTTCGGGGGTTTCCAGAAATCTTGACCGACACCAAAAGTGGGCATTGCCCTACCAAGAGGAGAAGTTTGGTTTCATTGGTGTGCATATTTGTTTGGTTATAGAGAAAACTCTCCTTGACTTTCGAAGAAACTGAACAAGGGGCTAAACCTTTACCTTCCATTTTCTCAAAACAGCTTTTTTCGGGATAGCCCCCTTGCCTTGTACTTTAAGGCGACCAATTGTTGGAGGGTTTGTATTTGTATTGTTAAATTATGGCGAAATAGTTACATGTTTTGTACATGTTGAGTACATTTGTACTCCGCTCACCCCGTGGCAAAGTGCTTCATGTTTTCGGGCTACCGTGGGGCTGAATGATGCATGATGCTCTCTCTCTCTCTCTCTCTCTCTCTCTCTCTCTCTCTCTCTCTCTCTCTC
>NW_004797402.1:1130714-1133668 GCF_000002075.1 Aplysia californica | reverse complement strand
CACACACACACACACACACAAACACACACTCTCTCTCTGTCTCTGTCTCTGTCTCTCTCCCTCTCTCTCTCTCCCCTTCTCTCTCTCTCTCTCTCTCTCTCTCTCTCTCGCTCTCTCTCTCTCAGTGTCTGTGCTACAATGGTAATGCCACAACGTATTTGCCATAGCACGTAGAAGATATGAGTTCCATTATATTGCGCACTGTCGTGTGTTGTTTCGAAGGCGAAGAGTCAGGTGGTTTGGACATCTCACACGTATGACACCTCACCAGCTTGTCAGTAAAGCCTACTACAGGAATGTATCAGGGTACGAGGCAAGAGGATGACCAAGAAAGACCTGGATCCAGGGTGTGAAGGATTCCCTGAGAACATACAATATCCCACCCAGCCAGGCCATCAAACTTGCTAAAGACAGGAAGCTCTTTTTTTTTTTTTTTTTTTTTTTTGGTAAGTGTTTTACGGCGCTCGCACTGCATAATGTCATAAGAGCGCGCGGGACATACAAACAATATCTCCAGTTGGTAGGCAGGAAATTTTGAAGTTTGCCCGGGTGGCAGCCGAAGCCCACTCTTATCGATTTTGGACCACCAAGGGATCTTTAACGCGCACAACTTGCACACGGGACCTCCGAGATTTTTCACCATTGTCCGAGAAGGCTTGGTGTATCTTTCCTACCAAAAGATCAGGAGTGTGGCTGAAAGACAGCAGTAAGGAGGAGCCAAGGAGTAGCAGTAGAAAGGCTGCAGAAAGAGCCAGGAGCCCAGAGGAGGGGGCAAAGAAGGTGAGGGGGTGGGGGCAGAAAGTGGATACGAAAGCAGACGACAGAATATTGCAAGAGAGCGGGAAAGGAGATGAAAGGAGACGATTTTAGAGAAGAATTTTTTTCCGTCGTTACCCGGATTCGAATCCGGAACCGTTGAATGAGAAGCGAACACCTTAACCTGTAGCAATTGTAGTCCACGAGAGCTCCCAGAAAGCTTTTTCTCCCCTCGACGCCCTAGAGGTACAAGAGGACGGATAAAGAAAAGTAAAGTAAGTTGTGTGTGGTTCAGTAGTTAGGCACTTTGCTGTCGTCGCACCCAGGAGACCCCAGTTCGATTCCCGAATAGGGAAAGTCATAGCACCACCCAGAAGACACGAGTTCGATTCTCGAGTGGGGAAAGTCGTAGCACCACTCAGAAGACACGAGTTCGATTCCCGAGCGGGGAAGTTATTTGAAACAATGTCGCCGTTCTGCACGCAGGTGTGTTTTTATCTCGCTTGTCCTGGACTAGCTGTGAGAGCCAGGGTCGAAGCAGCCCGCCCCCTACATAGTCTAAATTGAGTTGATATTTATTAATTATTGATTATTACTTACTTTAAGAAAATCATTTATTTATTTATTTATTGGGGGAGAAGGGGGGGGGGGGCATAAAACATTTTTTTTTACATTCTGCGTAAATCATTTCTGTCCTTGATCAGCCCACCTAGGTATGTGGGTGAGTGGGCGGGGGGCTCTCCGTTGTTCTGTTCTCTTTTTCGAGGAATAACCTTTAACTCACTACACGTTTTCCATGTTGTTAGCTCTACGTTATTCTGTCCCCGTCGTTTTATGCAAAAAAAATTCTGAAATTATGCAAACTGAACCCAAAAATTAATGTGAAATTATGTGATTCTGTTCATTTTAAGAAAGAATAATAAAGGAAAATAACCAGAAATTATGCCAAAAATGATCAAATTTTGCTAAATTATGCGGCGTGCATAAAACCACGAGGACAGACTATTAGAAACTGTGAGTCCCACGTTCCTGGCGAACTGAGGCCATGATGTTTATTTCTGATCCCAGGAGGTCGTGTCGTAGAATGGGTTACCACATGATGCAGATCTCAGTGCTTTCTTGTCGTGCCTCCATTTTTAATAACAGTGAAAACAGTTCAAAACGAAGAGTGAGCTTAAAAAGAAGTCACATTTTCACTGTTTCAAAAAATGGAGATACAGCAAGAAAGCACTGAAGTCGCGCCGGTGACGTGATGTCACATCCTGTACTGTCTGGCTTCGTCAGTCACTGTTCAAATACGTCATAGCTAGGATCTGTGTTTGTTGCCAGTTTTTTTTTTTTTTTTTTTTGGGGGGGGGGGGGGGGGGTCAAAAAGTTGTCATAAATAAAAGTTGCCATTAATGTTCAAGCTTTCAACTCTCTGTGACGACTTATATAGCAATATTATGTTGATAGAGGTGACCTAATTTAAAGCACCAGAATTTTTTGTGCTCTGTTTTAAGCATCCAGAATACAATTTGTAGCCACACAGAGTATAAAAACGTGAAAAATAAAGGTTTCAGAACCAAATGAAATCAAAATTAGAAGAGTACATAAACAACCGCAGAAATTAACAAATACGGGCGTGTGTCCACCTATCCGAAGTTTGGCCGTTTTAACCCTATTAAGCGAGTGTAATTCAAGAAAAAGTAGAGGATATTACATGTAAATTATGGAAGCACACACAAGGGGCCTGCCAGAGTCAGTATTCGCGCAGTATTCGGTTTCGTGGAGACACGCTTGAACATAACACATTAATTATATTTTAAAACAAATGTGGGAAGAACATCAAATAAAGTGACTTTACGCTATATAAACACACACAATAGATCAGAACAATAACCACAAAATAAAAATTAATAATAAAACACCAACAAAGAGGGAAAATAAAAGACACACACACAGCAATATAAACAGTATGTAAAGTGCTTATATTCTTAGCATTAAAATAACTATGTAGAGACACCATAACACTACATGTCTATGTTATGAAGTAGCTTTTTCTTTTTGAAAAATGCAAAAATGGCGGTCGCGATTCGCAGACAAAAAATGCCAAAAATCGCGGCCGCAACAAACGCAAATGCTAGTCAAAGGCTATCATCTCCCTCATTCAGCTTTGTAGTGGGTCAAAATTTCACCCCCCCCCCCCCCCCCCCCCC
>NW_004797402.1:1127253-1128337 GCF_000002075.1 Aplysia californica | reverse complement strand
CACACACACACACACACACACACACACACGCACACACACACAACACACACAAGTAGAAAACCCCAGAAAGATTGACACAGCAAAGAATTAAGACGATTTCATATCCTCACGCTGGGAAATCCGGTACAATTACATAATATCATCGTAATAATCCTATAATGAATGATAAATGACGTCACCAACAGGAAGGAAGGCACGCAGTTACTGGTTGCCATGGGAAACTGCCTAGTCTTAACTCTATTAGTACGTCGTGTTTTACAATCGTATCCATACGACGTGGGGAACTCTGTGCCACAACTTAACCCTGTCCGTGCGTCGAGTTTTACGTGGGGAACTCTGTGCCACCGCTTTCCAAAGAGGAAATTTACTCGTTAATCCGATCAGTACGCTTTAAAAAAAAATTAAACTTATTCAGGTGGTAGGAACAATTGAATTTTGCCCGGGTGGCGGCCGAAGCCTACTCTTATCGATTTTAGACCACCATGGGATCTTTAACGTGCGCAACTTCCACCCGGGCCCTCCGAGATTTTTCGCCCTTGTCAGAGAAAACTAGGTGTACATCTTTCCTACCAGAAGATCAGGGGTGTGGCTGAAAGACAGCGATAAGAAGAAGCCAAGGAGTAGCAGTAGAAAGGCTGCAGAAAAAGTCTAGAGCCCAGAGGAGGGGGCAAAGGAGGTGAGGGGGCGGGGGTAGAAAGTGGAGAAGAAAGCAAAAGGGGCAAAGGAGGTGAAAGGAGACAAATTAAGAGAATAAAAATTGTCGGTCGCTACCCCGATTCGAACCCGGGACCTTTGAATGAGAGGCGAACACCTTAACCTTTGGACCACGAGAGCCCCCTCTGTACGCTTTGCATAGCAGTCTGTCAAAATGATTTTTGGAGAAATACTGAAAGTTTCAAAGAGATCTTCGCACTAGAAGTATTCTAAAATGTAAAGAACAATAAACTCCTGGGGTACAAAATGACCCCAGGGCATACGGATAGGGTTAAAATCAGTATTTACCTGAAGGACTCTACCATATGAGGGCCCGACTAAACACACAGTGTCATTAACAGTGCTCAACAAGGTTTGTGACATCCCTCTC
>NW_004797402.1:1123181-1125155 GCF_000002075.1 Aplysia californica | reverse complement strand
TCGGGGGACGGGTCATAGAGATATAGATACGTTCTTCCTCTTTCTCTCTCTTATTCTGAGCGTCTGGTGTCAAAGCCAAACACTGAATAGTTCACAGATCACAGCAGGTAGGGGCAGACCAGCTGCATGGGGCGAAGAGGGGTGGTGCGCCTTATGTGAAGTTTGTTGAGTCAGGATTAAGTCATTCTGGTGAGATGTGGCGTGGGCGACCGTGGTTCAAATCCGGGGTTCGAAATTTGAGAAATTCTTTTTCTAGGGGGGGGTGTTATTTCACTATTTAAATTATAAAAAAAAAGTGCTTTGAAGCGTTGCCGAATGTCAAGAACGTGCGAGTATAAAGAGTTAAAGGCTGACGTTTGTAGGGTAGCAGTCACGCGCTCCTTTTTCTCACGTAGGAGACCCGAGTTCAATTCCTGAGTGGTGGGATTTTTCTCGAGTGCCTCGGTCTTTCTGCTGGGGTGTTAAATAATATATGGGAAGGTGGGGGAATTCCACACCCCCACTTACAGCCTTTAGAACCAACAGAAATCTGTTTGACATTCAGCTCTAATCATTTGCTTCTGTCTGCCATGTTTTATTTTTCAATTCAGCTTTAGTTTCTTGTATGTCTATGATCTTATTTTCAAATTGGCGTTTATGGTCATGTGGGTGTGGAATTGCCCCGCAATATTTCATTTTTAATTAAGAAAAATGGAAGTATGGCGACGGTGATATCGTAGAATTCATATTATGTTTTGTTTCCTAACTTATGAGACCCAAAGTAAAACTTTTGTGGAGGATGTGTCCTCTTTCTACATAAAGTCGCTTCTATAACACTTGTCTCACAATCCAATTGAAAAGTATGGTGTGGAATTCTCCCACTTTCCCATATTTCTCTTTGTCCGGGTTGACCCTGAGAGGCATGGTCGGAAGCCCGCCTCCTAAATGATCTAAACTGTGTCGAGGGATGCGTAAAAAATCCTTTAATAAAAGCAACAAAAAAGTGTGTTGCAAGAGTTAATGGGCTGGGTCGACATATTGCAGGGAACAGGACGTGAACCCGTTTTCTCATCATCCGGATTTAAGAGCACTCTTTAAAAAAAAAGAAGAAAAAGATCATAAGTGATTGTTAACCAGTTCGTTATAATGTAAAAGGATGTGTCGTCATGTCGCGGGAACATGGCAGGAACCCGTTTTCTCATCAACCGGATTATGAGAGCCTCCATTTTAAAATATCTGATTGAAACTACTTAGCTCTTAAATAAATGTACATCAAGGTAGTGGCCGATGTACGAGTTTACCACCCCTATCAACACAATTAGGTCATCTTAGAGATGGAACCCCCGGATTTAACGGCCGTCTCCGATAGGACGGAGCCAAATAGGTTGAGAGCATAATGGGGTCATTTTGTACCTCCGGGGTTGTATTCTTCACATTTTAGAATAGTGCTAAGATCTCTTTGAAACTTTCCGTATTTCTTTTAAAAAAATCATTTTGACAGACTGCTATGAACAGCGTACAGATCGGATTAACGAGTAAATTTCCTATTTGGAAAGTGGTGGCACAGAGTTCCCCACGTCGTATGGATACGATAGTAAAACACAACGTACGGATAGAGTTAAAAACTCCACAAAAAGACCAGAGTTCTAGAACGCCCAGTCTGGGTTTCGAATCTACACACTCTGGGGGAATATTATCACAGTAGAATATTTTAATTAATGAGTCAGCAACAGATCAGATGTTTGGAGTAAATAATATATGACTTGCCGGGGATTGGAGTAAAGATATATGACGTAATTGAAGGGGATTAGAGGAAAGATATGACTTAATTGAAGGGGATTGGAGGAAAGACATGACTTAATTGAAGGGGATTGGAGGAAAGATATGACTTAATTGAAGGGGATTGGAGGAAAGATATGACTTAATTGAAGGGGATTGGAAGAAAGATATGACTTAATTGAAGGGGATTGGAGGAAAGATATGACTTAATTGAAG
>NW_004797402.1:1119725-1122411 GCF_000002075.1 Aplysia californica | reverse complement strand
CCAACGAGGACGTATAAAGAACGAAACAGAGCTCATTCAGAGATGAGGTGGGAAGAAGGCGTTTGCGATGGATTGGACACACTTTCAAGAAATCAAGCAGCTGCTTAATAAGGACATTGTTAGATTGGAACCCACAGGGTAAAAGATCAAGGGGAAGACCACTTGGAACCAGGAGAAGAGTCGCGGAAATGGATGTACAGGAAAGTGGGAAGACACGAAGTGACACCAAGCGACTAACCCAGGATAGGGAAAGATGAAAAGTGTTTGTTTGTGGCCTATATCCTGATCCGAGATGAAAAAGTGTTTGTTCGTGGCCTGTACCCTGATCCAGGGTGAGAAAGTGTTTGTTCGTGGCCTATATCCCGATCCAGGGGGAGGAAGTGTTTGTTCGTGGCCTGTACCCTGATCCAGGGAGAGAAAGTGTTTGTTCGTGGCCTATATCCCGATCCAGGGGGAGGAAGTGTTTGTTCGTGGCCTGTACCCTGATCCAGGGAGAGAAAGTGTTTGTTCGTGGCCTATATCCCGATCCAGGGGGAGGAAGTGTTTGTTCGTGGCCTATAACCCGATCCAGCGTGAAAAAGACAATGATGATGACATGCAACCGATACCACAGATTAAAAAACGTTTTTAAAAATTCAAATTTTGGCCTTAATACACCTGAAAACCTGGCGGACGTTGTCTTTCTTTTTCTTTAAGGTACCAAAACATTGTGTCTGCAAGGCTCTTCGATCGTTAGCGCTTGGTATCATGCTGGACTTCGTAGAGAATGGTTCTGGTTCGAATCCCAGACTTGTGTGTTCTTGAACTCTTGGTAATTAATTATGATTTGTAAAGCGTCCTGACAAAATGAATTACTTCTCGGATTCAAACCTTAAGGAAATAGATACAGTATGAAAAAATAAAAGACAGGTTATAGTTAAAGAATATGGCATCAATAGAAAATCTACAAATTTCACTCTAATGTCGATTTTTGGCCTATATATCCATTTGTGGATTGTGAGAAGTAACTCCTTTTGTCAGCACATCACACATTTGTTGACCAACCAGTTTGCCTGGGTTCCATCGGAGACGGACGTTAAAACTCGGAAGTCTCTCCTCTTGAATAACTGACTTAATAGCGTTGATAGGGGCGTTAAAACCACACACACACACACACACACACACACACACACACACACACACACACACACACAAACATTCACCCACACGCAGTCTGCTTGCACTCACAAACTGGCTTACAGTCATATGCATAATATAAGTGAACAGTAATATAAACAATAATAATGTTTAACTCGATACATCAGTATTCTGCTATCGGCTAATCTGTAAAGTCATCATTTTAACACATGACCCCAATGACCATCTATATTATGCTCCACTACTCCTCTACTCACTTATAACTGAAACGATTTAGAGCCGATGGGTCCAACAAAAATCAACTTAAAAAACCCCCCCACACACAAAACAACAAAAACAACAACAACAACAAACAAACAAACAAACAAAAAAACAACAAACAAACACAACCCCCCCAAAAAAAAACACGAAAAAAACCCCAACAACCCCCCCCCCCCCCAACAACCTCAAAACATTTAGAGCCATTCTGTGAAATGTCCAAGAATCGTTTTTGTGAAAAAAAGTCCCACTCGTTCGAGAAAACCAAACCTATTCTTTACCGGCTAGTATTTCAGCGTCAGTGGTGTAACAGTTCAAGTCTTCGTATAGCATTCAGCCTCTGGCCAATCTTTGGCAGTCTCTCTAGCCAGTCTTTGGCAGTCTCTAGCCAGTCTTTGGCAGCTTCCAGCCAGTCTTTGGAGTGGCGAAGTTTATTTTGCAGTCTGCTATATCCTAGTATAACCCCACTTAGCTCGAGTTTAGTGGTTGGTACCGACGGACAGAGACAGTCTAAAGTAGCCCACTCCTAGATGATCTAAATTGCGTTGAAATGGAAGGGCAATAAATAAAACATGGACTACTACATGTATTATGAAGCGCTTTAATAATTGATTTATTAAAGAAGGCTATAAATCACATTATATATTCGGTTAACTAGTTTATGGGCCTCTTTTTAACCGGTTAACCAGAATTTTCTTCTGATTTGGGTATTTGCGCATCCCCAGTTTGCTCTGCTTATCGGCTAGCCGGCTGTTACTTCTTTCGTTCAAATAATATCTGTCTATCTGTTTGTCTATTTGTTGTTACACACACCGGTCCATCTATTTCCTGTTATCTGCCCGTTTACTCTCCTCCCTGTTATCACTCCTTTTCTCCTCCTATTTTTGTCGTTCAGTTTGTTGGAGTAACAGCTCAATAGATGGTGAGATCGTGGGGCATGGCACATTTCTACTGGGAAAACAGCGATAAACCGGGGGTTGTATCATGTATAACGCCTCGTGTTTTCTTTTCATTTAGGGTCCAAGTATTTTTGGAATTACAGATACAATACTATGATACATTTGAAGACATATGTGCACGCATAAACACACATACACAGACATGCACACACATACACACACATACACATATATACACATGCATACACATACATGCACACACAAACACAAACACACAAACACACACACACACAAACACAATCACACTCGTTTATGTGTCACTTAATTAACTTGATGTTTAATCGACCCTTACTTTACCTAGAAGATTTAAATCTGGTATTTGGAGCAGTACA
>NW_004797402.1:1117238-1118637 GCF_000002075.1 Aplysia californica | reverse complement strand
GACATCATCATCATCATCATCATCATCATCATCATCATCATCATCATCATCATCATCATCATCATCATCATCATCATCATCATCATCATATCCTCATCATCATTATTGCCTTTCTCACCCTGGATCAGGGTATAGGCCACGAACAATCACTTTCCACCTTTCCCTATCCTGGGCGAGTCGCTTGATGTCACTCCATGTCTTCCCACTTTTCTGTAATGGGGACATAACACCATCGTATTGCTATATATGTGCGCGCGGCACATCGCACGTTCACTGACTATCGCTGTGAATAGTTAATGAATATTGAATAAATAACGGAAATTAGAGATGGACTTATCATATAGACTAAAAGAAGAGAAATAAAAGTGAAGCGAGCTGACAAAATGAATTACTTGAATTCTCGGATTCAAACCTTAAGGAAATAGATACCCCACGCTTACTACAAGTGAAGTTTTTACAATCTGTAAGTATGAAATAATAAAAGATAGGTTATAGTTATGGAAAATGTCATCAATAAAAAAATCTACAAATTTGACTCTAATGTTGATTTTTGACCAATATCTCCATTTGTGGATTGCGAGAAGTAACTCATTTTGTCAGCACTCCTCGCAAATTTGCATTCGGTATTCGAATGCGAGCAGCATGAATACTGACCAAGTGTTTCGAAGCATCGATGAAGCCCCCCCCCCCCCGGACCCCTCACAATAGCCCAGCACTATACTATGTGTTATCTGCTAATGAAAGGATGCATTCGGAGTCCTACGTCATGTTATGTTTGGAAACAGAAAGTGATGACGTATTTCACACGTAGATCCCAAACTTGAGCTTGTTGGAGCTACCATCTTGTACAAGGCCTTACTAACTGCATGTACTTTTTCCCTGTCTTGATGTAAATCCCTTATTTGTTGGTCTTGAATTTCAGTTGGGAAAAAGTAAACCAGTTCTTACTCCCCCCCCCCCCCTTTTTCCTTATTTAAGTGTTAACTTTTAAACGTCCCCCGTCCTCTATTACCTTACAGTGTCCAGGAGGGGGGGAGGGGTGAGGGGAGAGCAAATAACTTCTTTCTCTTACTTGTTGCATCGCTTGTTATATGGTTATGTTGTTCTTGGCTAAGCTTATGTTTCTCTGACCCCCTCTATCATATCCTTTCCGAAAGTCTAAGTCAGTACTTACAAATAAACTGAAATTCTACAGAGCACGGGGATTGGCCGTAATGATTTTCGGCTGAGCAGGAAGAAAGATGTTTGAACGGCCTTGACATTATTTGTGACCAAAAACTCCCACACGTGGGAAAGTGGAGCTAGAAGAACAAAAGAGCACTGACCGCTATATTAGAGTTACAACGTTCTATCTGACAATTTTTGGTCGTTTTGAGTAACTAAGACCATGATATAATAA
>NW_004797402.1:1115207-1117138 GCF_000002075.1 Aplysia californica | reverse complement strand
CTTCAACTGTCCTCCCTTTCAGAATGTGAAATAATAATTATAAAAAAAGCAAAACAACCAACGAAAACGTCCTAAACAAAACCCCAAAACTCTCCCTCCCTAAAAAAAACCCCCAACCCCAACCCCTCGCCCCCCAAAAAAAACAACAACCAACAACAAAAAAACAAAAACAAAAAAACCCCCAAAACGATAGCACCAAAGACCTGTTTATGATTCTGTGAAACTGCGTACCGTAAAGATAGGAAGAGGAAGATTGTGCGCGTGTGTGGCGTGTGGGTGAGGGTAAGAGGAGGGTTCCAAAAGCGCAAACACAGCACATTTAATCTCCAGTTTGTTTAAAATAAGACATCCTTTCCAGTTTATCTGAGAGTAAACCTACTTTTTTTTAAACGAGGAGAAGATGGCTGGTATTTCTGACTTCCCAGAACAGTTTCTGTCTTTGTGGAGCTGCGATGTGCCGAGTCCAAAAGGCTTGTATACATGTGAGGCAGCGTGGTGGAATCAGGCTCTCGTCAATTTTGGGCATGTAGAATTATTGGTATCATCTTAAAGCTTGTTCACTTGTCATTATTTTGATGAAACATATATCCATTTATCTGGAATACAAGTCGAGATATTTGCGAAAGAAGGAGGTGGGGGTCACTTGTTTTCAGAAGTAAAATTAGTGAGAAAATGGCCACCAAAGATTCGTTATTTCCTTAGCTTTAAGAGTCCATGGCAACTGAAAATTTACATCTTTTGTGCTTTTAATCAACGGTTTTCAGAAAAATCCAGACTGAAATGAGTTTTTTTAAATGGGCATGGAAGGCGTTGAGCGAAAAAAACAAAAACTTGATAGAAATTCACAAACCAGCGGGAAAATGCAAGTTTCTTCACTTTGATTATTTTGACGAGAGCCTGATTCCACCACGCTGCCTCACATATAGCTTGTATCTTTGCACTATATCTTTAGTGACCTCATAATCATGTCCCTGAAGCTCTACCCATTATAATAGTTGGCGGGTGCTCTGGTGCGGTTTTCTTCTTCTTTCCTATCAAACATCTATCGTCTTGATCTCCCCTCCTTCTTTTTGTGTTTGTTACTCTCCTGTAACACCTCTAATCTTCGGCACTTATATGACCTTATTATATGACCTTATTGTGTTGCAAGTGCCGTAAAACACTTCATTAAAACGGAGACATACCTCTAGCATAAGTCACCTTTTTGGTACCAGCCTCATAAATATCCTTCATCTGTGAGTGAATATTTCAAAGGATTCTGTAAATCTAATGTCCTCGCCCAGAGTCAAAGATAGGAGCTCTTAATACCACCCTCAGAACTAGCGAGCTCATGACGTAGTTGGCAAGGGTGAAATCGTCTGTTGCCATATTATTATTTCAAATGCCAAATTGACGTCTTTTTGATATATTATTAGGACTAATGAGTAAAGAAGCCTGGTTTATGTCAAGTTGCGTCTTGGGCCTACCTGTACATGTAGTGGATTATGGTACAACAGAAGAGTCTCGATTCCCTCTGTCGGTATGATATTATTATTTCTCGTTTCCTCCGTCTCCCAAACCACTGTTCTCCCACTCCCTCTTTGCCCCCACATGTCTGTGTGTTGATCCACACCCCCCATCTCCCTCTCGCTCTTCCTCTCTCTTTCGCTCTCTCTCACTCTCTTCCCTCTCCCCCCTCTCTCCCCTCTCCCCCCCTCTCCCTACTCCCTCCCCTCTCTCTCACCATGTCTGTTAGTCTCTGATTTCTCTCTCTCTCTTTTTTTCTTCACTCAACCTCTCTGTCAACCACTCTCCTTCAACGCTTCTCTCTCAACACCCCCTCTCTCTTTCTCTCGTTCGCCACGCTCTCTACCACCCTTCTCCGATGCCCCTCCATCACCCATCACCATCTTTCTCACCCTCTTCTTTTCCACCACCTGACTGTTTTCCCG
>NW_004797402.1:1110897-1112747 GCF_000002075.1 Aplysia californica | reverse complement strand
ACACACACACACACACACATACACATACGCACACACACACAAACACATGCGCACTCTCACACATACATTTTTCCATTCATCTCAAAAACTCCCGCTAAAGGGGTACAAAGCCCGCACGCATATTTCCTCCTACCGTCTCAAACCCACTCACTGCCAGCCGGACCCCTGCTTAGTCAGAAAATTGATTCGAGGGTAAAAAAAACCCCCAGTCTTTAATATCAGGTGCACACTTGTCAGTTAGTTAGTGTTTGAGCGCTTAATCAGCCAGCTGCTTGCACTGTATGCTTCCAGGGAAGCGGAGAATGTTTCTGAGGGCTCTATGGTCTGCTGGGGTAATAATGTTATAGTGTAAAGCGCATAGAGTTTGTTGTTGAGCGGGGTTATGCTCTATACAAATGCTATTTATGATGTATTATTATTACTATATCGGATTGAGCCGGGGCTAGCTAGATTTTCCATCATGGATGGTGCAAAAGCTGCAATTCTGGCACAATGCGATCGATTCGACTAGCAGACTTTAAAAACAGACCTGTTGATTTTGAGTAGGTCACAGTCGAATTTGGTTGAATATGGTCGTACGGTGCCAAAGTGGCAGCTTTTGTTCCATCCATATTTGAAAATCTGGTTAGCCTCAACTCCAACCGATGAATCCGACTGACAGTGTGCATCGGGTATAAACGCTGTCTTGATATAAGAGGGATTTCCAACACACAGATGTGCATGGGGTATGCACTGCTCACCGCCGAACGCTCCGTATCCCGGACTCTAGCATGGAGATCACCAGGAGAGAATGCGTCGCTGTTTCGGGATTTCCAACACACAGATGTGCATGGGGTTTAGTTTCTTGTGAGTAGTCAGATTTTAACGAGCTTTGTGGAGTGAAGGGTCGGGGATGACCATTTCAAGTTATTGCTATTCGTCATGCTTGTGAAGATGAGCGAGGTAGCTCTCGTGGCGTAGATGTGTTCGCCTCTCATTCAAAGGTCCCGGGTTCGAATCCGGGTGGCGAAGGGAAACAATTTTCTTCTCTAAAATAGTTTCCTTTCACTTCCTTTCCTGCACTCTAGCAATGTTCTGTCGTCTGCTTTCGTGTCCGCTTTCTGTCCCCACTCCCTCAACTCCTTTGCCCCCTCCTCTGGGCTCCTGGCTCTTTCTGCAGCCTTTCTACTGCTGTCCCCTGGCTCCTTCTTACTGCTGTCTTTCAGCCACACCGCTGATCTTATGGTAGGAAATATCTACACCTAGCCTTCACGGATAAGGTCGAAAAATCTCGGAGTTCCCGCGTGCAAATTGCGCACATTAAAGATCCTTTGGTGGTCTAACATGGATAAGAGTAGGCTTCGGCCGCCACCCAGGCAAAATTCAAAATTCCCTGCCAACCGAAAATGTTTAATGTGTCCCGCGCGCGGATACTGATATGACTTTATGCTGTTGCAAGCAGCGAAAAACACTTACCAAAAAAAAAAAAAAAAAGAAAAAAAGGAAGATGAGCGAGGATGCAGCACTGGGAGCGATAAAATGCATACAGTCGGTCGGCAACTCGACTTGACGTTCCGAATTCCTCAGGTAAAAAGATGAAGTGTTGAGAGATTTAAGGAATTTGCTTTTTACTTCTTGAAATTCATACTTTATAATTTTGTCCGTGAGAAACCATACCCATATTATTTTATTGCATGTATGCATCGGTGCCCACGTATGTCCATACATTTATGATGCTGTGAATGAGTGAATTAGGGCTCCGTGGATAGAAAGGAGAAAGACTCACAAATACATACACACACACAAACACACACACACACACACACACACACACACACACACACATCCACGCAAGTACGCGCGCGGGCGCG
>NW_004797402.1:1107494-1109387 GCF_000002075.1 Aplysia californica | reverse complement strand
TCTGTCTGTCTCTCTCCTCCTCCCTCCCTCCCTCCCCCACCCCCGGCCGAATCTCGCACATACATCTCTATTTATCACAATTAATAAATCACTATTTATTTATGGGCACAAGCTGACAGACGTTAAGGAACACAGTTATCTGTTCCCTGTGGGGTTGTCTTGGGACAAGGAAAACAAACAGCTGATAAGGAGGGCAGAGAAAGCAACAATGATGTCTTTTGGCATTGCAGAGAGGGAGAGAGGGAGGGAGATAGGGAGGGAGAGAGGGAGGGAGAGAGATTTAGAGAGATTGAGAGAGAGAGATTGAGAGAGAGATTGAGAGAGATTGAGAGAGAGAGAGAAAGAAGGAGAGAGAGAGAGAGAGATTGAGAGAGATTGAGAGAGAGAAAGAGAGAGAGAGAGAGGGAGAGAGGGAGTGAGAAAGGGGAGGGAGAGAATGGGTTAAAATGACTAAGATGATAATACAGAAAATGGTTGAAGAGAATTACAGAGAGAATGAATGAAAGAAGAGATGATTGGTGATGAGATTGACAAAGAATGGTTTGTTGCTGGTGACGTTGTAGTGGTGGTGATGATGATGATGATGATGATGATGATGATGATGATGATGATGATGATGATGATGATGATGATGATGATGATAATGATGAGATCTTTTCTGAACACTCCGCTCCTCCCCCCACTCCCCGCCCTTTCAACACCAGTCATCCCGATACATAACGTCTCCATCGCAATAAGAGCGAGCAAGGAATATGCAAATGCAGCCAAAAATATAAGTAAAACAGCTTATTGGGACAAGGCACCCGAGTCTACGATGCTCTGTATTTTTGTTATTGGTGCGGTTGTGGAGCGGTTAGTGCGCGGATCTCAGAAGCGGAAAGTCCGGGTTCGAGTTTCGGTTCGGACACGGGTTTTTTTTCGCCCCCTCCTGCCCACCCAGCAGTAATGGGTACCTGACTTCGAGTTGGGGAAGTAAAGGCGGCGTGGAAAGGAACTGGCCACCTTACCGCAATACGCCGAAGGCCCAGGAAGTTGTTTAACTAACAAGGCAATCCCCAATGCCTGGATCGCATGCGGGAACAACTTTACTTTTAAAAAATATCTCACTCACTGCTTGGGCAGATGGCTAGTATATCGCTCATTTAAGCCCGAGACTGTCTGTCTGTCTGTCTGTCTGTCTGTCTGTCTGTCTGTCTGTCTGTCTGTCTGGTGATGTTGTTAGTCTAGAGGTAAGGCTACCGGACTCGTAATCGTGAGGTTACGGGTACGGGGGTTCTAGCCTCAGGCCCGACGTTGTGTCCTTGGGAAAGGCGCTTTACTCAAATTGTCCTCACTTCACCCAGGTGGGAATGGGTACCGGGCCCCAGACAGCAAAAAATCTTGTCAGTTTGTTAGTGTTTTAGAGCCTATAAAATGGCAGCTTGATTGTATACTTCCCAGGAAGTTGAGATTGTTTCAGAATGCTGTCACGTCTGCTGGGGATAATAATAATATAGATTGTGAGGCACAAAGAGCTCGCTGTTGAGCGGGAATTTACGTTATATAAACACTATCTATTATTGTTATTGTTATCCAGTTTGTCTGTCTCTTCCTCTTCTTCTTTGTCACTCTCTCAAACCAAACTCACGGCTAATAACAACTCCTCCATCCTTCTAAAAAAAGTACGTGGGTGATTGGGGCGGGTGCTCTGATGTGGTTTGCTCCGTCTTTCTTATCAAACATCTATCGTCCTTTTCTCCCCTCTTTCTGTTTTGTATTTGTTACTCTCTTGTAATGTAGTGAGAGTTGTGTGCGTCTGAGTGTAAGTGATGATATTATGTTTGCCTCGGCCTGGAGGCTTTCCACTGAAGAAGTGCAGAAAGCCCCCATCGGCGAAGCGGAGTCCCTGGTTTT
>NW_004797402.1:1099994-1104994 GCF_000002075.1 Aplysia californica | reverse complement strand
AATTACAGAGACAGAAGTGTCAGCCTACAAAAGCGATCGGCGAAATAAAGAAATTTAGCTTTTTGCAGCAAAACCGTCTCAAAACTGAAAAAAACCCAAGGGTGTCATGCTCTGGAGAATATTTTAAAGAATCTTTTGGCGAAAACCGCATGTCGATCGATGTAGCCAATAAAAAGCCTTTTGAATAGCAAAATTCAGCCACCACAAATAGATAATAGAAGACAAAAGGGGCCGTCAGATTATGGAGAAGGCCAAGAGCGACATATGAAAAGAAGTCGGGAATACAGAAGAAAAACCACGCCAGTTTGCTCTATAGATCTAGCAGCGCTCCGATATGGTGAACACTTCTAGTTTCTAGTCTAAACAACTGAGAAAAACAAAACAAAAACAGAGTTCAAATACCAAAAGAAAATGATACATACCATCATCATCATCATCAAGTGCCAGATAAGCAGCAGACATCAACGATCATGGTTTTCGCCCTTCTTTCCTTTGCTTGTTTGTTTGTTGGTTTTTGTAAGTGTTTTACGGCGTTCGCAACTGCATAAGGTCATATGAGCGCGCGGGACACACTAAACTTTTTCAGTTGGAAGGAAATTTAGAATTTTGCCCGGGTGGCGGCCGAAGCCTACTCTTATCGATTTTAGACCACCAAGGGATCTTTAACGTGCACAACTTGCACACGGGTCCTCCGAGATTTTTCGCCCTTGTCCGAGAAGGCTAGGTGTAGATCTTTCCTACCAGAAGGTCAGGGGTGTGGCTGAAAGACAGCAGTAAGAAGAAGCCAATGAGTAACAGTAGAAAGGCTGCAGAAAGAATCAGGAGCCCAGAGGAGGGGGCAAAGGAGGTGAAGGGGTAGGGGCAGAAAGAGGAGACGAAAGCAGACGACAGAACATTGCTAGAGAGCAGGAAAGGAGGTGAAAGGAGACAAATTTAGAGAAGACAATTTTTCGGTCGCTACCCGGATTCGAACCCGGGACCTTTTGAATGAGAGGCCAACACCTTAACCTCTAGGCCACGAGAGCCCCTTCTTTCCTTTGCTCGAATGCTGCTGAGGAAGTTCCATAATGTATGTATATTATTATCCTGATTTTTTCTTGTCACCCATCTGTTTAGGCTCTTTAAGAAAGCTGCTCAGGGTCTCCCTTGCCTCGTTTGCCTTCAAGTTTTATCAGTGAGAGCTAGATGTTCAAGACCCTTATGCCTTATGTATATTATCTTGGGAAATAAATAGCAAATGACGATAAGGCGTAACGTGATTAGTCAAACTAATAATAATAATAATAATAATAATAATAATAATAATAATAATAATAATAATAATAATAATAATAATAATGATAATAATAGTAATAATAACAATAACGATATTAATAATAATAATAATAATAACAATAATAGATAGATAGATAGATAGATAGATAGATAGATAGATAGATAGATAGATAGATAGATAGATAGATAGATAGATAGATAGATAGATAGATAGATAGATAGCAATTGTATATCGCAAATCCCCACTCTACAGCAAGCTCTATGCGCTTCACAATCTATTCTATTACCCCAGCTGACCTGAGAGCATTCTGAAACAAACTCAATTTCCCGGGAAGCAGACAGTGCAAGCGCTAAAACACTAACACACCGAAAAGATCTTTCGCTTTCTTAGTCCCGGTACTCATTCCCGTCTGGGTGAAGTGAGGAATATATTTATGTAAATTAATGTAAAGTGCCTTTTCCAAGGACACTACGTCGGGCCCGCGGCTCGAACCCCCGTACCCACTACCTCACGATTACAAGTCCGGTAGCCTAACCACCTAACCATCTACACACAAACACATTATACACGTCTACATTATACGTGAATGCATTTTCACACACATACACACATTTGTGTATACAATATAGAAGCAAAAGAAAGACAGGAATTCTATTGAAAAAGGGGATGGGGTCGGGGTGGGGGTGGAGGATTGAGGGACGGGGCTGAAGGAAATATAAGAGCACAAGTGTTCTGGATGGTTCTACAACCTACAGTAAGTAACTATAAGTCGCGGTCACGGTCAGAAAGAAGAAATGAGCTCATCTGTTCCTGGAATGTGCTGGGTAATTGTATCCCCGCATCTCTCACAAAACAGTTACTCTTTTAACGCGTGCCAAATATTAATTGAATATTTGTCTCAGGAGCCAGGTTGCAAGCTTGGTTTGTTGGTTTTTACCAGCGATCACACATAACATGTCATTTCAGATCATTGTTCCTAGAAGAAGAGAGACGGGTAAGGTGCTGGGAGCTATTCTGTGTGGCTATTTGCCGCCATTTATAATAATTTGTTTGGACGCTCGAGGTAAAAAAAACCCGACAACCCGCACCCTCTAGGTCTCGATGACCGAGCAGTGCACTCGCGAGGTATCTGAGATTCTTTGTAGCTTGGGGTGGCGGTTGGGACGGTGCAGCGTCCTTCTTTTTTAATCCTGTTAGACCAATGTGGCGGAGATAAAAGGCTTGCTTGGTTATTTGTCATGATATTTAGATTTATTGAATATTCATCTCAGGAGCCAGCTCTATTTTTTACCAGCGATCACATGTAGAAGATGCCATTTCAGATCATTGTACCGAGAAGAGAGACGGGTAAGGTGCTGTGGGCTATTCTGTGTGGCTATTATTGCCGCCATGTATAATAAATTGTATGGACGTTCGAGGTAAAAAACAGACGCACTAGGTCTCGATGACTGAGCAATGCACTGGCGAGGTATCTGAGTATCTTTGTAGCTGGGGAGGGGTGGGGGAGCGGTGCAACGTCCTTCTTATTGGATTCTGTCAGACCAATCTCGCGGAGATAAATGGCTGCTTGGTTACTTATCATAATATTAGATTTGTTGAATATTTGTCTCACGAGCCAGGTTGTAAGCTGTTTTTTTTTTTTAAACCAGCGATCACACAGAAGATGTCATTTCAGATATTTGTTCCTAGAAGAAGAGAGACGGGTAAGGTGGTGGGAGCTATTCTGTGCGGCTATTTGCCGCCATATGTAATAACTTGTTTGGACTCTCGAGGGGAAATAACTCACCATACCCTCTATGGAAGTCTCGATGACTGAGAAATACACTCGCGAGATATCTGAGTAATCTCAGTATCTTTGTAGCTTGGGGTGGGGGGGGGGGGGGAGCGGTGCAACGTCCTTCTTATTGGATTCTGTCAAACCAATCTCGCGGAGATAAAAGGCTGCTTGGTTACTTATCATTATATTTAGATTTGTTGAATATTTGTCTCAATTGCCAAGTTGCAAGGTAGTCTTTTTTATCGCCGATCACAAAGAAGTCATTTCAGTATCTAAGTAACTTGGAGTTGTTTGGTTACTTATCATGATATTTAGATTTGTTTCCGACTACAGTTTGGGCGCCTCGTTAGCCCAGTTGGTATCATACTGGATTACGGAGTGGATGACCCTGGTTCGAATCCCAACGAGGAGTTTTGAACTTGGTGTTGTTTTGGTGAGTTTTCAAAGCTCTCCGCCTGTCTATCTTAATGAAACTTTTTTTGAACAAATGAGTGTTTTACATGATGTAATGTGGGCCAATGGCCTTCAACACTGAATAAAATTACTTACACCTATCTATCTCTGTCTTATCGGAGACAGACATTAAATTCGGAGATCTCTCATCGTTGACAGCCTCACAGTGTTGAGAGAGATGTTAGCAATGACCAGTTGTGTAAAGTGAATAGTTTCAGCATTCACTATGTAGCACAAACAACCGACATTACATTTTGCATTGACGTTCAGAGTTCTGATATGTGTGTGGTTGGAGAGAGCAACTGGTAGGTCCTACTTCTTTGCCCCCCCCCCTCCACTGTTGTTTCTGTCTGTCTGTCTGTCTGTCTGTCTGTCTTATTGTTTTCCCAGCACTAAATGACCATTATTGGGCCGATGTGCTTCTCTTTACTCAAACAAACAAACAAGAGTTCTGATAGAATTATTATTTTTCTTTCTAAATCATGTCGTATGTTTGCATAATATTCTAAGTAAACTTTTCTGCCTGACTGTCTGGACCTTCCTTTAGTGATGTAAAAATGTCGACGTTTCTACCTTTACCCCCAGAGTCTTTACACTTATCGGGAAGGAATTATTCTGAATGGTGATTCAACTGAGTGGGTGAAACTGAGAGCATTTTGAAACTGGCTCGTGCCTCCTATCAGTGGGGTCATCGTGTGGTCAGATTGCCCGGAAACTGGGGTATGTGGGTAGACGTAAGACACGATGATGACCAACCTAGTAACAACTATAGGTCACCACAGATACTGGTTCTATTTTTGTTGTAGTAAGGTTTTATGGCCATAACTGCATAAGGCCATGTGAGCGCCAAGGGGTGGATGTCAACAGAGAAGTCCAAACGGGGAAACAGGCTTACTCTGCTCACCTCTCTAGCCTCAACAGCACAAAGTCTACTTCAACTATCAAGGCACCCCGGAAATAGCAGTTCACAAACATACAATAGAAGTAGAGGAAAAATGACAATAGTAAGGATGGGGAAAGAAAAGGCAGTAGTTCCGCCTATGTCGTTAGGGCATAGTATGAGCACGACATTGATAAATCAGCTCATTTAAGATAGGATAAGATAAGATAAGATAATACAATTCTACTGTGCATATGAACATGTTAATATCCCCCGACCTCTTTGGGAATGGCCAAAAGACATTCTGGCTTTGAGACCCGTTACCTTGTACATTTCTGTGGCGCCTTGAAGGTGTCTGTGAAAGGGGAACGGGAATAACAGAAACTAAAGAGTAGAGAGGTATACACGCAGACAGGCAGATAGATAGATAGATAGATAGATAGATAGATAGATAGATAGATAGATAGATAGATAGATAGATAGATAGATAGAGGGATAGATAGATAGATAGATAGATAGATAGATAGATAGAGAGAAATAGAGAGAGAGAGAAGGAGATAGATAGATAGATAGATAGATAGATAGATAGATAGATAGATAGATAGATAGATAGA
>NW_004797402.1:1096087-1099139 GCF_000002075.1 Aplysia californica | reverse complement strand
ACACAAATCAGAAACACAAATTTGCATCACACTCGACTGTCGCCCGGGGAGTGAAAAAAAAATCAACTCATCTGAAGTTTAAGTTAACCTTTGGGACCTGAAGAGAAAAAGAGGAGAAAAAGATGAACATACCAAAGATCAACTCATGCGCGTTCAAAACAAACGCAGTCGACTGTAAATATTTCAAAGCATGCATGCTAGTCCATGTTTTTTCCCTGCGTCTGATAAAGGAAGTAGAACTTAAAATGGATGTATATTATGGTTACATCTCGTTAATAACAAAATTATGTGTTTTTTTTTCTTAAGTCTCCCCCCCAAAAATGTGTCTTCAAGAGTGTTGAGCAATGACCAGAGAGCGAGTCTTCAATGAGTTAAACTGCCGGTGATACCCACTCCCGTGTATGCGTTTGGAGGGCAGCTCTGTCTAGAGCTTTCTTTTTATTTCAAGCAATTTCATTTGTCCTAATAAGTCCTCATGGGCATAGTTTGGAACATAACGGCAGGAGCCAAAGTAGGTACATGTATAAAGTGATTATCACATAGGTAAGTGAAACATTGTCTCGCACTGAATACTATACCTCATTCATTAAAACTATTAGAACGCTAAATTAGTTGGCCATTTTTTGCTCGTATAATTCAGTACTATTAATCATATTATTTTATCGTAACTACTTTAATGTACCAATAGCTTTAATGAACTGGGTATTATAACAAATACATGGCACTTATTCTGTTCATACTCTTGACGTTTAATGTGTCTTTTTTTAACCCATGTGGCCTCGAAGCTCCATCACAACTCATATTTCATTCGCCGCGGTTATTGGAAATACTTTCCGTGTGTGAGACAGAGACAAAGAATGAGTTTTTGTTCGGTTAAAGGTATGATACTTGTCCCAGGTAAATACGTTTATGAGAAACATACGTGGAAATAAATTAATTCTGTGGGTTGAACTCTGAGCCTCTAATATTACCGGGTTACTTACTCCGTAGTAGGAATAGCACACGAGGAAAAGATCCATTCGTGATTAGAAATTTAATTAAAATGTTTTTTATCAATAAGTTGTAACTTCCTCAGTAGAAAACAACACTTGCTCAGAGCTGTAGATTTTGCTTTGAATGAGGCTGGGATGGGGCCAGGATATGATATACATCTTATATCCTCACGAGAACATAGTGTTACCATACTCCACACACGTTTCTAATTCAAGAGGAAAAATAGTTGATTGTTCGCTTCCCCCAACGCCTATCTATATCTCAGGGTGTGCATTAAATGACTCGAGGATTTCTGGTGGCGATTATTCAACGCTATGTATTAAGACCCCCCCCCCCCCAATTAGTACATTAGTACCAGTCACTTGAAGCATAACATTATTTGATATGTTAATGCTTATTAATTAAATAGGCTAGACGGATATTCAAACCTTTGTCATTGCAACCCTTAGTGAGGGTTGGTGTGAGGGATGGTGTGTGGGATGGTGTGTGGGGTGCTATGATAGGTATTGTGAGGAGGATAATGTGAGGGTTGACGTGAAGGATGGTGTGAGGGTTGGTGTGAGGGTTGGTGAGTGAGATGCAGTGTGAGGGGTAATGTGAGGAATAGTGTGAGGGATGAGGTGTGGGATGGTGTAAGGGCGTGTTGTGAGGGATAGTGTGAGGGGTGTATTGAGAGGCATTGTAAGGTGGTAGTGTGAGGCTTGGTGTGAAGGGTAGTGAGTGGGATGATATGATCGGAGGAATGGTGTGAGGAATAGTATGAGTAATGTGAGGGGTTTTGTGTGGGATAGTCTGAGGGAGAGTGTCAGCACGTTATAAACGAACGGGACTTGAGAACCTGTAGACGTCTATGTCAAAGATTTCGGGCAATGAGTTCTAGACCAGGTCATTATCTCCCTTGGTCGACCGGAAGCACGTAGCCCACTGACATGTAGGTCACCAGTAACGACCGACGGATGGGCTGACTGATTAGTTCCCGCGCCCCCAGCCTGACCGTACTGCTTGGTCATCTATTTCTTAACTCCCCGAAGACATGCATTCTGATAATTCAGCAACGCTTGAAGACGAGCTTTTTTGAGATATAACTTCTTTATTCATGCACGTTTAAAAAAAAAGGATTTCTTTGTCTGAAACTTAAAAAGACATGCAACAATATGCATACTTTGAAATATGCAAATTTATGTTTTTGATAATTGTATGTTGGTTCGAACTGTGCCGCATTATTGCATTTGGTCCGCAGCTAATTGGACGTACTGTTATGAGTCCGCTTTTTCATTAAAGAGTTAACTTGACTTGAAGGGAGTTGCTCACTCATGGTAGACAGATGCCTTTATAATAGAAATTTAACTCCTAATAAATGACCTAAATTGTGTCCATGGGGGTGTAAAGTACCTATTTAAATGAAAGGTCCAGGCTAGAAGAAGCGGAGACCCCACCCCCAACCCCCCCCGCGCAAAAAACACACACAAAAAACAAAAACAAAAACAAAAAAACAAAACAAACATTAACAAAACAAAAAACAAAGCAACAATAAAACAACCCCCTCCCCAAAGCAACAACAACAAAACCAAACAAAAAACAAAAACTAAACCCAACCAACCAACCAAACAAAAGAAAAACCAACAAAAAAACCCAACAAACTCTGGCCCCTGTCTTTGTGCGTAGAAGAACTTTGTATGTGATTGCAGATTATGTTTCTGTCTCCTCAGTTTGAAACAACTTAAGTTACACAATATTTGGAATCCGGGTTGAGTTGACCGTGCCTACTTTGGATTTGACCGAGGGCGATTCAACGAACCAGTAAAAAAAATGGACATACGCGATACTAAGTACTGACTTTGACGGGAAAGGAATTCTTCTATCTGATTAAGAGGCTAACTACTACACTACAGAACTACTAAGATATGAAAAACAAACTTTGTACCGTTCAAAAACGGTTGGCGAAAGTACAGTATTCTTGTATATATTATGAAAAAGGGAAGACAAGAGATACGGAATGGGTGAGTGAATATGTGTGTGCATATGTGTGTGTTTGTGTGTGTGTGTGTGTGTGTGTGTG
>NW_004797402.1:1089076-1092257 GCF_000002075.1 Aplysia californica | reverse complement strand
TATCTATCTATCTATCTATCTATCTATCTATCTATCTATCTATCTATCTATCTATTTGCCCGCCCATACATCCTTCCGTCCATCCATCCATCCATCCATCCATCCATCCATCCACACATCCATCCATCCATCCATCCATCCATCCATCCATCCATCCATCCATCCATCCATCCATCCATCCATCAACCTACCTGTCTACTATCGATCGATCTATCTATCTTCAAACGTATATGTGTATCCGTCTCGTTGTGTATGCTGGAATTGTCTGAATATAATCACTCTATTAACTATCGCTGTGTTTGTCGGAGTACCTTTGACAGGGGCGGACTCGCAAATTCCCAGGCCCGTGAATCGTGAAGGGCAAAGCAAAGATTCGTGAACACTTATGGTGTCCATTTTTTCCCCAAAAAAGAATGCTCTTGTTTATTTATTTTAAAAAATGTGTAACGAAACGGTGCATGTCACAACATTCAATAATTTCTGCACTTGAGGTGAGTTTCACCTGTATTTTCTAATTAGAATACAGGTACGAGACGTGTTGTATAGATACGTGTTTGTTGATCTTAAGAGCCAATTCTAAAACCGGTATAAGAAACAATTTGTTGACGCAGAAAACACTTTGTGGGCTCTCGTGGACGTTGTTCACCACGTTGTCACAACGCTATAGTGAAGTCAACACCGTCCAACGAGGGGGAATTTACGACTGTGTTTGGGATCATACATGTAATTATTAAATTATTGTTCTTTAAATTAAAGGTCAGATCTGTTTCTTGCACTGGCGGCCATATTACATTGTCGTCTTTGGTGTTTGGCAGGGAAGTATATAATTTGTGTTCATAAAGTTTAAGTTCAAGTTTAAACAGTACAGATTTCATAGATTTCAAGTTTAACCCTATCCGTACCCCCTGGGGTCATTTTGTATCCCCGGGTTGTATTGTTCACATTTTTAGAATACTTCTAGTACGAAGATCTCTTTGGAACTTTCAGTATTTCTCAAAAATTCATTTTGACAGACTGCTATGCAAAGCGTACGGATCGGATTAAAGAGTAAATTTCCTCTCTGAAAGTGGTGGCACACAGAGTTCCCCACGTCGTATGGATACGATAGTAAAACTCAACGTACGGATAGGGTTAAACAGCTTAAATTTTTGCACCCGAATGATCAGGCGATGATGGGCAGCTGGGATGGAGATGTTTAATTTTCGAGAGCGTGGGTAAAACAGTATCAACTTGAGCCTTCCGTTCGGAACTTTCTTGTCTTACGAGGTACATCCGGGGTCTCCATTCTTTGCGGTTACATGTGAGTCACCGTGGCGTCCTACAAGAAATACTCTTGTGGCTTTTTTTTAATGGGAGAAAAAATAGGGGAGGGGTCAAGTAGGCTGTCATCACGTTTAAGTGTTCCAACGCACATACGCACACATGCAGAGCGAGAGAAAGATGGGCGGATAGACAGAACGATAAATATAACATGCAATTGTCAAAGAGGTTATGGCAATAGTGCAGAGTGCATATTCAGAACAAGTTACCTAGACCTTTATGTTGAATGTCAAAACCTTTCCACACACTCATTGATATGATAATCACCCTCTGTCATTGACACACCTCTTGCCTCTGTCGTAAATGATTCTTGGTCACATGTCAGAGCGGTGCCCCACAAAAACAAACAAACAAACAAACAAAACAAAAACAACAACAAAAATCAAAAACAAAAATACAACAACAAAACAATCCAAAAAATAAACAACCAAACAACAAAACAAAAACAACGAAAAATACAAACAAAAAACAACAACAACCAAACAACTCCCCCTAAAAAAAAACCCAACAAAAAACCCACCACCAACAACAACAAAACAAAAACTAACAACACACAGCCACAATCTCCACTACAACGGATGACAGACGCATATACCACGACCGCCACGCCCCCTTTTCTTCTGCCCACAGAGTGAGGATAAGCAAAGCAGACGGCACCCCGCAGAGATGCTGCGTAGAAGCGGTCAATTGGCACAGACCCGTGTGTGTGTCTCGTGTCCACTTCTTGTTTTCTCTAAACATCTCCTTACTGGGTACATCCCAGATCGTCAGCGCTTTGAAAAAGCAGCATGCATACTGAAAGCGGTATTTGAAAAATTCACGATGTGGTTTTTTAAAAAAAGATATACGGTATAAACATTCATTTACATTTAACAATGCTTTCTTTCCCTGAAATATCACGAATGGGTTTTTATTGCGAGAAATACATGTAGTTCAGTAAACGCTATTTTTAAAACGTGCACGTGAAACGTTGTAATTAATACAAGAATACTAAATGTTATTCTTTGGCGAAGTGCATATTGTTGGTGAAAGAATGAAAATACAGAACATTTAGAGAAAAGAAAGAGGCTTAATTCCTTTCACAAAGGAAGACTCGAACATTAAACTTGCCACACTTGCCCTCAGCCTATGCTATTGGTAAATTATGTTTTTGACTGATCCCCAAACCAACTTGACATTTTGAAAGAAATCCTTTCCAGTGTCAACAAACGTATGTCACACTTACAATTTTGAAGTGGATGAACAGTTTTCAAAACAATATAACATTTTATTACTTTTCTTGCATTTTACAAAGACACCTATTTATATTTTCTTTTCAGAGTTTGTATTTTTTCGTCACTAAAGATATATTTAAAAAAACCACTAACCCCCCCCCCCCCCCACACACACACACACAAACAACCGAACAATTATTTACGTTTTCTTTTTTCTTTTCGGAGTATATTTGAAAAAAAAATCTTTTAAAACGTTTTCCGTTCGGAATATGTGAGATTTCCTATTTTTGTCCAAACAAATCTATTTACACAATCTTTTAAAACTATTTTATTGTACCCTGCGGTGTTTCTGGTGCGCGACCAGGCACCGTCGCGCGCGGACATCTCTGGTCAAGGTCTTTGCAGCTTTTGTGTGAGTTGAGAAAAACATGTTTGCTTCAAATTCCGGACTACCTTCTACGTTTTGGTACCGTGAAAACCGCGATCTCTCCCATTATACGTCTGCGTTGATGTGAGCATATTATTTAATGACGGCTGGCGTGGAAATAAATACAATGATGTTGGACAGAAAAGCATTTGGAATTCATACAGACAGTTGATTTAGTCTGAGAATCGTACATGCCAAGAATAAATTGTGCCCCCCCCCC
>NW_004797402.1:1082031-1088429 GCF_000002075.1 Aplysia californica | reverse complement strand
CCTATATATATACTATCTATCTGCGCCCTCTCTAACCACTATCTATAGAACAGCATATCTCTCTCCCTCTATCACTCTCTCTCCCTCCCTCTCTCTCTCTCTCTCTCCCTCCCTCCCTCCCCACCCTTCGCTGACCACTAACAGTGCACACAGCTGACGAGCATTAATACAAGTCCAAGGTTAGCGGAGAGACAGGTACACAGGTACACCCAGGGTAGATGCTGAATCACTCGTGTCTGGGAGATGCTTTTCTTTTTCTTTTTTTTTTGGAGGGTGGGGTATTCTGGGTGCACTTATATTGACAAAAAGTGGTAGATCTATCTCTAAATAATATATCCAATAACTCGATATTAAACCCAGAGCAATTGTTCCAGCGTATCATATATAAAATCTGTTTAACTTGCTACAAGTGCTTAAATGATTTATCACCGGACTATCTAAAACAGCTTTTAACACCCTATGTGCCTCCTAGAACGCTCAGATCATCTCGTGACAAAACAACCCTTGTTAAGCCTAACATAAATTACAAATCATATGGCCAACGCTCTTTTTCATATTTTGCCCCACTTGTTTGGAATAGGCTTCCAAAAACTATCAGAGAAGCAGAAAATCTAGAGATTTTTAAGAAGAAACTAAAATCGTTTCTATTTTCATCATATTTCGATAAGACAGAATGCATCCAAGCTGTAGATTGTTGTGAGTTTGTATGTGCGTTTGTGCATATGTATGTATGTGTGTATGTGAGTATGTATATGTGTGTGGTGCGTGCGTGAGTGAATATGTGTTTGCATGAGTATGCAACACTATGTATCTTTAAAATTGATTTGTAAATCCATTATATGTATCATGTTAAGCGCATAGAGCATCGCATAAGTGGATATGCGCTATATAAATGCAATCCATTATTATTATTATTATTATTATTATTATTATTATTATTATTATTATTATTATTATTATTATTATTATTATTATTATTATGTTTAATGACAAGGGACTTGTATCAGACTGAAAACTAAGTTCTGTCGAACCAGTCTTATAATGTGTATACCACCTCACCTTGGTTAAAGAGAAAAACGATTCAAAGGCTTATGGAGTTTTACAAGTGTACTGTTGGTGTGCTGTTGTTGCTGCTTTGATATCATCGTCATCATCATTATCATCATCATTATCTTCATCATCATCATCATCATCATCATCATCATCATCATCATCATCATCATCATCATCATCATCATCATCATCATCATCATCATCATCATCATCATCATCATCATCATCATCATCATCACGATTATTTCTTGTTCTTCTTGTTCTTGTTCTTCATACAAAGGTCTCAGGATGGAGAATGGAGGGAGAGAGAAAGAAAAGATAGATAGATATAGATAGATAGATAGATAGATAGATAGATAGATAGATAGATAGATAGATAGATAGATAGATAGATAGATAGATAGATAGATAGAGAGAGAGAGAGAGATGTGGAGAAAGAGAAAGAGAGAAAGAGTAAGAGAGACAAAAAGAGAAAAAGAAAAAAACAGACAGACAGACAGACAGACAGACAGACAGACAGACAGACAGACAGACAGACAGACAGACAGACAGACAGACAGAAAAAAGAGATGAGAAGAAAGAATGAGATGGTGATAGCTTGCGGCCCTCTTCACACACACGCAGCGGCAAGAAAATGTTATTGAGAGCTGTTGTTTTGGTAGATCCAGAGGAAGGGGCGGCCGACGTTACAGAGAGCCACTGAGGTGTTAAACAACACACGGCAAACGTGACCCGTCCACGGGGATAATGAACTGCAAATGTGAGACATCACGGCGAAATCAGGCGCTCGTCAAAATAATGAAATAGAAGAAAATGGCATTTTTTTCCGACAGGTTAGGCAATTTTTAAATTTAAAAAATCAGATTTGTGTTTTTTTGGGCCTATCGCCGTTTTTTATAGATTTAAAAACATATTTCTATGTGGATTTCACTGAAAAAGCGTTGCTTTAGGGTACACAATTTGTAAGTTTTCACTTTTCAAGGATCATCAAGCTATAGAAGTCGCCATACTTTTGCGGCTATTTTCTCCCTAATTGTTCCACTAGAACCTGGCGCCCCCACCTCCTTCAGTGGCAAATACGTGTATCTCAACTTCTATTTAAGATAGATAGCTATTTTCTTTCTCAAAAGCAAGACAAAGGAACAATCTTTATTAAGACGATAGGTACCAAGACCGATAGGTATTTTCTTTCTCAAAAGTAAGACACACGAACAATATTTATTAAGACGATAGGTACCAAGACCGATAGGTATTTTCTTTCTCAAAAGTAATACACACGAACAATATTTATTAAGACGAAAGGTACCAAAATAGATAGGTATTTTCTTTCTCAAAAGTAATACACACGAACAATCTTTATTAAGACGATAGGTACCAAGATAGATAGGTATTTTCTTTCTCAAAAGTAATACACACGAACAATCTTTATTAAGACGAAAGGTACCAAAATAGATAGGTATTTTCTTTCTCAAAAGTAATACACACGAACAATCTTTATTAAGACGAAAGGTACCAAGATAGATAGGTATTTTATTTCTCAAAAGCAAGACAAACGAACGATCTTTATTATGATGATACCAATAGCTCGACATACGTGCCCCAAAATTGACGAGCGCCTGATTCCCCCGCGTTGTGACACAAATGAACGAGCGGGTAGTAGTTCAGGACTGGGTACCTCTAGCCTGCGAGCTGTCGAGTCTACCCATTGTCAGTCTGATCATGCTGGGGTGGGCATGGCAAGAGGGGTGCACACTTATTTATCTTGTCGGGTTTGTTTTATCGGATCATAATGTCAGAGAATTGGATCGTCATTGTCATCTTCATCTTTACCATCGTCATCATCATCATCTTTATCATCAGCGTCGTCCATATCATCATCATCATCATCATCATCATCATCACCATCATCATCATCATCATCATCATCATCATCATCATCATCATCATCATCATCATTGTTTGGAAAGCAGAGTAGGAAGGAGAGTCTTGCTTGATTTTCAGACAATATAATATAAAGTCTATGAAGTGTTTAAAATTTGTTTAATTGACACAGCTCAGCGTTTCGCCTCTTGGGCTTCCTCATGAGCAATTGAGAGTAAAACTGAGTGGGTGCTGTATAATAGCAGGGGAAAGGGCCAAACAAAGGGGGTCTTAAGATTATATCATCCCGTTGCTGGAGTACAGGCTTCCTACAAAAGCTCTCCATCTACTTCTGGCCTCGGCTTTAGTCTCCATCTCTGCCCAGCTGTATCCCATCTCTGCCCAGCTGTATCCCATCTCTTTCAGGCTTGAATCTAAGTCCCTCCTCTAAGTGCTTTTAGTACTTCCTCTCCTGAATGACGACAATAGTGGGGGTGGCTAATGACGACAATATTGGGGGTGGGGTGGGGTTGAAGAGAAAAGGGAAGGTGAGGATGGGGGTGACAATTACATCGAATTATAGGCGATTTTCGGTTTGAGAACCATAGACACAGGGTGCATGGAAGTGGAAAAAGAATATTAATCCACAGACAGGAGACAGGAAAGAATGGGTAAAACAGCACATGGACATGTGTGGCTGGTACCTCTATGAATAAAGTATTGATAGTCAAGGTCAAGGCCTTCCTCTCCTACCTTGTAGGTTCCATTTTAAAACTTGGTAGGTTATGTTTGTTCTTTGTTTCCTTGAGGTGTGTCTAATTCACTTCTATTTTCTCTGTCTGATTTGTCAATCGGAGCGATCAGTGTTTGCTTATCAAAACGAAATCGGCAAGGGTATGTCATTATCTCTAAAAGCGATGATTCCTCCAGCGTTTGGACATAATTAATTATGTAGCCTACACTTTGTTATCTTAGAATTACAACATTCTATTAGCTCACTGCCTAGTTTTGAGAAATTTTACCAAACAAATTTTGAAGTTCACAACATGTCAAGCTTTCTCGAATAATCTTACGATATTGAAAGATTAGATAGAACTTTTGATTTCTTTCCTCATGGTCGTAGTAACTCAAAACGGCCAGATATGTCGGATAAGACTATATATTATTCTAAGATAGTGAAGCGATGAAGGCCACATTGGTTGTGCCGTGTGCTACTTCCATATAATCGAGATCTACCTAATTTAGGAGGATGGCCGCTTTGCCCCTACCTGTCAGGTCCACCCCAGGCTGAGTGGGATACGCCGTGCCAGACAAAATAGACTCACGGAATCGAATTCATGGGTTTTTTCTGCGTGCTGCAGTCAATAGACTCACCATTACCAAAGATCGTTCATAACAATATAGTCCACTCTTCTCTTTGAGCCAATAAAAAAAGTGTCCTCAAAATCCGGTGGCGCCCTCTTCGAAAAAGTGCGTACTTTGCGAACAGTTACCCTACTTATGTGAAAAACAATAAAAGCGAAAGTAACAAACTGTGCCATTCCTATTCTTCTTCTGGAGAAACGAAAGACAGCTTTAAAAAAAAAGACTGCGTCGCCTTCTGAACCAATGCGCGGTTTTCCGCCGACACGTTTTTGGCCGAGTGAACTATCTTGTTATGTACGATCTTTGCCATTACATCACAGACGTCGACCTTGGTGAAAGTGAAAGGCATGCCAATCCGAACGTGTTTTATTCTCTTTTCTCTTAAAAAAAAAAAGAGATACCAGTCTAATCTTCTGGAGAGCCCCGTTGATCTTCTTCTCCCCATTCCCCAGTAATCTTGTTACACTGAGAGTATCTTCACCCCATAGACTTATTGTACAATGTACTCCCTAAACTGCTCCCTGTCATGGCCAAGGGCAGCCGCGAGCAGTCTATAAAAAAACTTCTGTGCGAAGCGCAAAGCGCCATTACGCTCAGATGAAGGACAAGTCTCTCTATGATCGAGCGCGTGCGGCATCATTTCCACCCCCCCCCCCTGTTAGCCGATCATTTGGCTCAAATTGTGCCAAAAAAAGGAGCTCCATGTAATGGTGAACTGGAAATATCCATGTCTGAGTGTACGATCTAGGATGCTGTAACACACATCTATGCCTCGTCCTGACAGGGATTTCCCACTGCCGTCCTAACAAAAACACACTAGGCCAACCTTTCGCATTGTGCCAAAACGTTATCAACTCACCGGAACGGTTGGAATCGGCCTGCGAAATCAGGAGGACACCCCCTTAAAAACAACAACAACAACAACAACAAACACACACACAAAACAACAACAACTACAACTGCAACAACAAAAACGACACCCCCCAAGCCCCCCCCCCCAACAAAAACAATACCAACAACAAATACAACAAACCCCTCCCAAAAGAAAAAACACACACACACAAAATCGCAACAATACAACCCCCCCCCCCCCCCCAAGCACAAACCTGCCTCCAACAAAACAACCTCCAACCAAACAAACCACACAAAATAACCCCAAACAAAACACACACAAATAAAAGAAAAACACTCATGGCCGGCCTAGCAGAAGATTATGAGAAAGTTGAATGTTTCATTTCTTTGGCTATCTTACTGTTTATGCCAATATATGGGAGGGAAGTTCAGGGAAGGGAGACAGATCAAAATTATGGAGCTTGCTGACAAAATGAGTTACTTCTCGGATTTGAAGTCTTTGGATATATACGCTTATGGGTGAAATTTTTAGATCTACAATTTGTACGTGTGTGAAATAATAAAAGACAGGTTAGAGTTAAAGAATAATAATAAGGCATCAATAGAAAAAATCTACACATTCGACCCTAGTGTCGATTTTTGGCCAATACTCCATAATTTATGGATTGCAATAAGTAACTCATTTTGTCAGCACACCTCATAATGAGATACTGTTGCAAGAGGCTCGCGTGGACTGCCCTCCCTCTAGGCTAAATACAATTTCTAGGTCACATCAAGGCAACGAGTATCCTGGTCTCATTGATAAAAAGAGAAGGCAAGAACTTTAAAACCTCAGCCCAGTCCCAAGTCTCCGAATCCAGGAAACATGTTCCTATGCGTAGATGTAATCAATATCGAATTGGGCTCGTTCAAATGGGCACTGACTCAGAACTTCAGGGCAGAGTTGCTGCCGTTTTTGTAGAAATTCTAGAATATGTCACTTAAATGAAAATAAAGAAAACATGAGATAAAAAAAAGGAACAAACAACACCGAGGTAATCACGGTGTGAAGGAAGCCGCGTCCGGCTGTGTTAGCTTGGCACAGAAAAAAACAACCCAACAATCAAACAAACAAAACAAAACAAAATTTTTGACAATAATTAGAAAGCGAATTTTTAGAGTTTTTAGACAGATTAGAAAATAGAGAAACAAAAGTGAACATAAATAAGGACACCACATCGTTCATAACAATATAGTCCACTCTTCTCTTTGAGCCAATAAAAAAAGTG
>NW_004797402.1:1079611-1081797 GCF_000002075.1 Aplysia californica | reverse complement strand
CCACCCCCCAGTATCTCTTGAGCCCCGCCCTCTCTCTTCACCTCTCCTTCCTTCCTCTCCGCACGAACAAATTCAGGTAAATTCGACTTGTTTATTTCTCTTTGGCCGACCTGACAAGAGGAGGTAATCACAGTATGAAGGAAGCCGCGTTCCAGAGCCGACGGGCCTTGAGGGGTTAATTGCTTCCGTCCTGTGAAGATATTAACCCTTTCTGTCCCACTTAACAGCGAATGTTTCCACCAAGGGGGTTTTTGGTTCACGGTCCAATATCTCAGAGGAAAGAACCACGAAGAGACTTGGCGTGGTCCTTTTTTTTCTTCTTGTAAGTGTTTTACGACGCTCGCAACTGCATAAGGTAATATGAGCGCGCGGGACACATTAGCTGGAAGACAGCAGTAAGAAGGAGCCAAGGAGTAGCAGTAGAAAGGCTGCAGAAAGAGTCAGGAGCCCAGAAGAGAGGGCAAAGAAGGTGAGGGGATGGGGGCAGAAAGAGGAGACGAAAGCAGACGATAGAACTATGCTAGAGAGCTGGAAAGGAGGTGAAAGGAGACAATTTTAGAGAAGAAAATTTTTCTGTCGCTACACGGATTTGAACCGGGACCTTTGAATGAGAAGCGAACACGAGAACATCTTGGCCTCGAGAGTTCCCCCCTTGGCGTTGTCGGGCGTTTTCGACGGAGGATGTGTAGAAAAGGGGGCTGATCATGTTAAGTGAAACAAAGAAAAAATAACTAAGGGAAGGAAAGGGGGAGTGAGACCTTGAGAGACTGGGCTAATCAGCTTACACCAACACCAACAGGGGCATGGGTAGAGTGGGCTGTACGAGACACGTGGGGATGGGGGTGGGGTGGGGGTGAGGATTTGAACAAAAGATGAAAGGAACGACAGCCGAGCTAAGTGTAATGTCCGTAGTATAGGGTTTTACGGCGCTCCCAACTGCTAAGGTCATATGAGCGTGTGTAATGTCCAATATGGAATAAGTCTAAAGGGGGTGGGGCGGCGCTGGGAGACTGTACATGTATTACGGTGCGGGTTGTTTCAGCCCGCGAGACACGCATTTACTAATGTTCTGTCTTGTTGTGCGCATGCGTGAGTGCACCTACCCTTTTAGAACATCATTGAGAACAACCAAGACAAATATCTCCCGGCGAGATGAATAAAGATGGTCATTGCCATTGTCATTCTCGCTGTCAAAACAACAACAACAACAACAACAACAACAACAACAACAACAACAACAACAACAACAACAACAACAACAACAACAACCACATGTGAAGCGTGCTGACAAAATGAGTTACTTCTCGGATTCAAGCCTCAAGGAAATAGATGCATCACCTATATAGGTGAAGTTTTTACAATTTATAAGAATGAAATAATAAAAGGAATGGTAAACTTAAAGAATATGGCATCAATAAAAAATCTACAAATTTGACCCTAGTGTCGATTTTTGGCCAATATCTTCATTTTCGGATTACAAAAAGTAACTCATTTTGCCAGCACACTATCCACCAAAAACAATTCATAGCCTTGTCCAAAGATAGTAGGCCTGCACTTAAATAATATGGTTTGTTCTTTAATTAAAAAAAAATCGCTCTCAATAATACGCACGCAATCGTACAAACGTCACCAGACGCGATAATGAAAACATTAATTTGGTTTCGTCACTTCCAAACACACGTAGATCTGCGTAGAAAAAAACAACAACTACACATTAATAGCTGAGTCTCAGCCGCACATTTAGGGCGATTAAAAAAAAATGTATCTCAAATAGAAGGATGAACATTCTTGAGGTGTTTAAACGTTTTCTGGTCTCTTTATTCTCTCTTTGCTGGTCCAGTAAGTTCCATCAACACAAGAGAGGGTTTACAGTATTACTGTCAACTCTCTGATCAACACTCTACACTCGCAGGCTTGTGCTGTTCTGCTTCGCGGGGAACAGACGTTCTGACAGGCTCGAGTTATTTCCCCATGTCTAGCGGAAGCTTTGTCAGTAGTCCGAGAATTCGGAAGATACCCGTAACAATAACTGTTGAAAGTGAAGGGTTTGTGTGTGTGTGGGGGGGACGAGAGACAGACACACACACACACACACACACACACACACACACACACGCACACACACACACACACACAGAGAGAGAGAGAGAGAGATGTAGACAAACGCGCGTGCAGATGCATCGTTG
>NW_004797402.1:1068583-1073583 GCF_000002075.1 Aplysia californica | reverse complement strand
AAATAAGGTTTAAATACAAGTGCTGCCAAGAACAATGTACTTGAGAAAGTGTTACTTTGCATGTAATCGATCCATTTTGAAGGATGCGTCAAAAATCAGTATAATCAACGAGCAAAGCGAAACCCCATCCGATCAGTGGCTATTTCAACTCTCCGTTAGCTCAGTTCAAATCATGCTGGGCTGTGGTGTGAACGAGGACGTTCTGAATTTTGGTTGTTTTGGGGAGTTTTTAAAGGCTTTCCTTCTTATTTCGCTCGGTCCTGTCAGAAAAAGATGTTAAAATTCGGATACCTCGCCTCTTAAACAAATCATATTGTTGAAATGGGCGTCAAACCTATACAATGTCAATGAGTGACTATTGGCACCATTTATTCATCTTTCCCCAGCTCTGACGGTGCGGTTTCTGACTAAACGTTTCATCGGAGAGTACAGCCCTACGCTAGGTGAGTTTTCTTTGTTTTAGTTTTGGTCACGGTTTTACGACGTTCACAACTACATAAGGTCAAAATATATTATGAGCGCACGACACTAGGTGAGTGGCGATAGGATGTCGATATTGTGGAAGGAACGTAAAGGGAATAGCACTGGTAATTGTCACGGTATAAAGTGTACAGATGTATATTATGTTAAATATGCATTGTATGTATACTATACGCCACAGATCAAATATAGATAATCTAGACATGTATACCACACATATACATAATATTACAGGGTTGGTCCCAAAAGTGAATTTCCCTGTTCTGTAAAATCAACAGCTTCATTCTACTTACATGATATTTTATACCTATTTAATGACCAGTAAAGAATATTCTGGTGTTGAAAAGGGCGTTGAGCCTATTCAATTATCACGCGGAACAATTTTACCTCCTACAAAGCGTTAAACCTATACAATGACCAACGACCAATGACCAACGACCAATGACCAATGACCAGTGACTAACCACCAATAAACAGCATTTTGCCTTTGCTATATCCCCAGAGAGCGTATACCGCTACTGTACCAGCACGGCGGAAGATGACGACATCCGATTGGACATTCTGGACACAGCTGGTCAGGTATGTGAGCAACGGAGATAGGAGCTGCCTTCCCCCCCCCCCCCCCCCCCCCTCCTCTCTTCTCCTCTCTTCTCCTCTTCTCTCTCTCTCTCTCTCTCTCTCTCTCTCCCTCCCTCTCTTCTCTTCTCTCTTCTTCATGTTACATCTTTCTCACTCTATTCTTGTTTCTATTTTTGTCGGTCTGTTTGCATTCGGTGAGCAGTTCCTCTTGTACAGGATGCGCTTTGCCTTTTGCAACCTTTTACTTTTACACTTTCTGAAAGGATCTTAAAAAAAAGTGTGCGATCATTTTCACTTTAGTATTCGGACAGCCCTCATATTTCCCTGCCACTGCTTAAAAAAACAGAGAAGATAGGCAAGTTGACATTGTAGAAGAAGTAGACACGGACAGAATTGGTTTAAGAATTAGTTGTGAGTACATGTTATTCTTTGCCAACGAATTGCTTGGCTTTTTTGGCAAGTGTCTATATGACCATGAACGTAACTATTCTGGACTATTCTCTGTCTTTCTATGAAATGCAGGCAGGACTCAGTGCCAATGGGTGCTCTTACTTCTTCATTTCTCTGTCTGTTTCGCCTTATAATGTTAAAGATTTTGCGCAGACGTTTCATTTCGCATGCGGTGATGTTGCTTTCATGGGTTTTACTTAATGTCCAAGTCTGGCACTGGTAGCAAAACATTGGTATGAATATTGAAGTGATAATCAGACTCTTTGTGTCCATAGAGATGTTTGGATGAGATAGGAGGGGTGTAAACTGGTAGGTGACAGCGTTGGCTTTTTGAGTTCGCATTTCTACTTCTCTCTCCATGGATCCGTTTTCAGAAAAAGTGCTGCCAAACTTAAACTCCTTCACCCGTTTCAGTTGTTTAGTAAGCTATTAGGCTGTCGGTACAACTTTTTAATTTCTGTTTCACTGTGTTTTTAGTTCCGTTTCCTTGCGAGCCATATCCAGGAGACCGACGCCTGTGGAGTAGTGGTTATTCGCTTCGCTGTCACACGCAGAACACCTGGGTTCGATTCCCGTTTGGGAAGCAGTTTTATCGAGTAACTTGGTTTTTCTACTTGGGGTGTTGTATACCTCTCAGTCCAAGTTCGTCCTGACATGCAGAGACGAAGCCCAGAATAACTTATGTGAGGCAGGGTGGTGGAATCAGGCCCTCGTCAAAATAATCAAAGTGAAGAATCTTTCATTTTTCCCGTAGGTGTGTACATTTTTTATCAAATTTTTGTTTTTTGTCTCAACGCCTTTCATGCCCATTAAAGAACTCATTTCTGTGTGAATTTTTTCTGAAAAACGTTGATTAAGGGCACAAAAAAAAGTAAATTTTCAGTTACCACGGACTCTTAAGCTAAGGAAATAACTAATCTTTGGCGGCTATTTTCTCACTAATTTTACCTCTGAAAATAGGTGACTCCCACCTCCTTCATTTGCAGATATCTCGACTTGTATTCAAGATAAATGGATATTTTTTTCATCCAAATAAAGAAAAGTGTACTAGCTTTAAGATGAGAACAATAACTCTACATGCCCAAGAATTGACGAGAGCCAGATTCCACCACGCTGCATCACTTATATTATTGCGTTGATGGAGTCGTGTACATAAAGCATCGATAATTACAATTAAATACGGCTTTAAGTAAAACCTTTCAATTTCAATTTGCTTCCTCACAATTACAAAGTTCTATCTGACATTTTTTGCCGTTTTGAGTTACTAAGACCATGACGTCAGAAACCAAATATTCAGTCTGCTCTGTCAAAATCGTACGTTTATTCGGAGCCATTATCAAGCTAAGATATTCAAAGAATTGCATTATAAAAAGCTTGGCATGATGTGAAACTCAAAAATAATCTTTGACCTCAAATTTATCAAAATAGGTACTGTGAAGACAGAAATGTGTAACTCTTAGGTAGCGAATTGTTAGAGAGATTTTATTTATTCATTTTTAAAACTCAATCTCCTCTTCTCTACATGCCATCTGCAGGTGTGCACGGAGTGGAAAGAAAGCTACGCGCTGTGGGCCGACTGCTTCATGTTCGTCTACTCCATCACCGACTACGCCAGCTATGAGGAGGCTCAGAGGCTACGGCGTCTCGTGGAGGCCACACGGAGGTCTACGTCATTGTGCTGTGTGGTCGTCGGGAATAAGAACGACCTCGTTTATGACAGGTGGGTGGGTTATTTAGATGGATGGATGGATAGATAGATAGATGGATGGATGGATAGATAGATGGATGGATGGATGGATGGATGGATGGATTGATGGATGGATGGATGGATGAAAGGATGGGTGGATGGATGGATGGATGGACAGACAAATAGATAGACACACGGACGGACAGATAGATGGACAAACGCGGACCGTGGTGTATAGGCGTACATACCCATTCCTTTTCACTACACCCCCCCCTCTCTCTCTCTCTCTCTCTCTCTCTCTCTCTGTGTGTGTGTGTGTGTGTGTGTGTGTGTGTGTGTGTGTGTGTGTGTGTGTCTGTCTCCCTTTCTCTCTCTGTCTCTGTCTCTCACTGGTTCACACAAACACACACACACACACATACACACAAACACACAAACAAGTGTATTATATAATATACGCACGCACACGTGCTCTTACTTTACTTTATCCGTCCTCTTGTACCTCGAGGGGAGAAAGAGCTTCCTGTCTCTAGCAAGTTTGATGGCCTGGCTGGGTGGGATATTGTGTGTTCACAGGGTATCTTTCACACCCTGGATCCAGGTCTTTCTTGGTCTTCCTCTTGCCTTGTACCCTGATACTGTCCTGTAGTAGTCTTTACTGGCAAGCTGGTGAGGTGCCGTACGTGTGAGATGCCCAAACCACCTGATTGTTTGCCTTCGAATGTGGTGAACGACAGGTGTTGTTTCCACTATTTCTCTGACCTTGTTGTTTCTGACCATGTCCCGTCTGGTCTTGTTGACGGCTTTTCTTAGACATCTCATCTCGCAGGTGGTTATCTTACGTTCCAGACTTTTGGTCAGGGTCCATGTCTGGCACTGGTAGGTCAAGGTGGGGATGAAGATAGAGTTAATGAGCTTGGCTTTGGTCTCAATGGGGGTGTTAGGATGTTTGAGGAGTGGGGCAAGCTGGTAGCTGACGCTGTTAGCCTTTTGTACTATCGTCTCAATTTCTCTGTTGAGACGTCCGTCTTCCGAAAAGATGCTACCAAGATACTTGAACTCGCTGACTTGTTTCAACAGATTTCTGTCGATGGTGATGTTCAGGTTGCCAGGTATTCTGCTGATTTTCATCGTCTCCGTTTCGCTTTTACTGATCTTCATGTTGAGCGTTTCACATTGTGTATTCATCCTGTCTGTGTGCTCTTGGTCGTCCGCTAACAGTATCTCATTCAGGAATATCGGGTTGGGGTTTGCTTCTTTTGTAATTTTGCCCATCTAAATTACAAATAGTAGCGGTGATAACACACATCCTTATCTCACTCCAGATGACACTCGTACTGTCTCTGCCACCTACAAATGCAATCTTTATCTATCTGGCTGTCGGCTTGTCTGTCTGTCTTTCTGTCTGTCTCTAAAACACATAATAATAAACATGTGCATCAACTTAAAACGAATCATCAAAAATAGACATAAACCCCCTACATCTTTCTCCCCAGACAAGTGACGGCCAGACAGGGTCAGGAACTGGCCGTGGAGATGGGTTGTAACTTCTACGAGGTGTCAGCCTGTGACTGGAACCAGATCTCCGAGGTGTGTGACCTGTTCCTGGAGCTGCACGCCCTCTGGCGGAAGACTCGTCTGGCGAGAGACGGCCGCCAGCGGAAGTCCAGCTCGTCCGCCAAGTTCAAGCAGGCCATACAGAAGGTCATTTCCGGCAAGGGGTCAATTTCGAGGCGATCGAGTAGTAACGGGAATAATTTGTGATTGTTGGGGAGTGAGAGAGAGAGAGAGAGAGAGAGAGAGA